>NW_026961675.1:0-138976 GCF_963924245.1 Chroicocephalus ridibundus
GGAACATTGGGGCTTCTTCTCAGTGTCTCTGACATAGGGTTTCACTGTCCCGGGAAAGTCTCTGCTAACACCCTGCAGAGCGCTGTGCCCAATCTACAGAAACGTCTTGCGGTATCTCCTACAGGGAAAGTGCCAGGAGGGAACTGTCCATCTTGTTCTCAGTGTCTCTGAGAATTGCTCTGATTATCCCTGTGACCTCTTTGCTAAGACTCTCCAGAGAGCCGTCCTCAAAACCAACACACATCTTGACATATCTCCCACATTGATCGCAGTGTCTCCAGGAACGGCATTCAAGGAGCCAGGAACTTTTCTCCCTACACTGTCCATTGAGTTGTCCTCAAAACCAATATACATCCTGCTATATCTCCCACATGGAAAGTGCCAGGAGGGAGAAGTGGCGATTATGTTTAGACTTTCTCGGAACTGCTTCAAATCAACTAGATATCTTTGTGCTGTAAATCTCCCAACAGCCAAACGCAAAAGCAGCAAACATCTCGCTGTATGTCCCACATCCAAAGTGCCAAGAGAGAGCTTGCTCTCCCTGTCTTTGAGTACTGTTTTCGCTGTGCCGGTTACCTCTTTGCTAACATTCTCTTCAGCGCTGCAGGGAAACCAGGAACCACGTGGAGAAGGCACCCACACTGAAAGTGCCTGGAGGGAACATTGGGGCTTCTTCTCAGTGTCTCTGACATAGGGTTTCACTGTCCCGGGAAAGTCTCTGCTAACACCCTGCAGAGCGCTGTGCCCAATCTACAGAAACGTCTTGCGGTATCTCCTACAGGGAAAGTGCCAGGAGGGAATTGTCGAGCTTGTTCTCAGTGTCTCTGAGAATTGCTCTGATTATCCCTGTGACCTCTTTGCTAAGACTCTCCAGAGAGCCGTCCTCAAAACCAACACACATCTTGACATATCTCCCTCATTGATCGCAGTGTCTCCAGGAACGGCATTCAAGGAGCCAGGAACTTTTCTCCCTACACTGTCCATTGAGTTGTCCTCAAAACCAATATACATCCTGCTATATCTCCCACATGGAAAGTGCCAGGAGGGAGAAGTGGCGATTATGTTTAGACTTTCTCGGAACTGCTTCAAATCAACTAGATATCTTTGTGCTGTAAATCTCCCAACAGCCAAACGCAAAAGCAGCAAACATCTCGCTGTATGTCCCACATCCAAAGTGCCAAGAGAGAGCTTGCTCTCCCTGTCTTTGAGTACTGTTTTCGCTGTCCCGGTTACCTCTTTGCTAACATTCTCTTCAGCGCTGCAGGGAAACCAGGAACCACGTGGAGAAGGCACCCACACTGAAAGTGCCTGGAGGGAACATTGGGGCTTCTTCTCAGTGTCTCTGACATAGGGTTTCACTGTCCCGGGAAAGTCTCTGCTAACACCCTGCAGAGCGCTGTGCCCAATCTACAGAAACGTCTTGCGGTATCTCCTACAGGGAAAGTGCCAGGAGGGAACTGTCCATCTTGTTCTCAGTGTCTCTGAGAATTGCTCTGATTATCCCTGTGACCTCTTTGCTAAGACTCTCCAGAGAGCCGTCCTCAAAACCAACACACATCTTGACATATCTCCCACATTGATCGCAGTGTCTCCAGGAACGGCATTCAAGGAGCCAGGAACTTTTCTCCCTACACTGTCCATTGAGTTGTCCTCAAAACCAATATACATCCTGCTATATCTCCCACATGGAAAGTGCCAGGAGGGAGAAGTGGCGATTATGTTTAGACTTTCTCGGAACTGCTTCAAATCAACTAGATATCTTTGTGCTGTAAATCTCCCAACAGCCAAACGCAAAAGCAGCAAACATCTCGCTGTATGTCCCACATCCAAAGTGCCAAGAGAGAGCTTGCTCTCCCTGTCTTTGAGTACTGTTTTCGCTGTGCCGGTTACCTCTTTGCTAACATTCTCTTCAGCGCTGCAGGGAAACCAGGAACCACGTGGAGAAGGCACCCACACTGAAAGTGCCTGGAGGGAACATTGGGGCTTCTTCTCAGTGTCTCTGACATAGGGTTTCACTGTCCCGGGAAAGTCTCTGCTAACACCCTGCAGAGCGCTGTGCCCAATCTACAGAAACGTCTTGCGGTATCTCCTACAGGGAAAGTGCCAGGAGGGAATTGTCGAGCTTGTTCTCAGTGTCTCTGAGAATTGCTCTGATTATCCCTGTGACCTCTTTGCTAAGACTCTCCAGAGAGCCGTCCTCAAAACCAACACACATCTTGACATATCTCCCACATTGATCGCAGTGTCTCCAGGAACGGCATTCAAGGAGCCAGGAACTTTTCTCCCTACACTGTCCATTGAGTTGTCCTCAAAACCAATATACATCCTGCTATATCTCCCACATGGAAAGTGCCAGGAGGGAGAAGTGGCGATTATGTTTAGACTTTCTCGGAACTGCTTCAAATCAACTAGATATCTTTGTGCTGTAAATCTCCCAACAGCCAAACGCAAAAGCAGCAAACATCTCGCTGTATGTCCCACATCCAAAGTGCCAAGAGAGAGCTTGCTCTCCCTGTCTTTGAGTACTGTTTTCGCTGTGCCGGTTACCTCTTTGCTAACATTCTCTTCAGCGCTGCAGGGAAACCAGGAACCACGTGGAGAAGGCACCCACACTGAAAGTGCCTGGAGGGAACATTGGGGCTTCTTCTCAGTGTCTCTGACATAGGGTTTCACTGTCCCGGGAAAGTCTCTGCTAACACCCTGCAGAGCGCTGTGCCCAATCTACAGAAACGTCTTGCGGTATCTCCTACAGGGAAAGTGCCAGGAGGGAATTGTCGAGCTTGTTCTCAGTGTCTCTGAGAATTGCTCTGATTATCCCTGTGACCTCTTTGCTAAGACTCTCCAGAGAGCCGTCCTCAAAACCAACACACATCTTGACATATCTCCCACATTGATCGCAGTGTCTCCAGGAACGGCATTCAAGGAGCCAGGAACTTTTCTCCCTACACTGTCCATTGAGTTGTCCTCAAAACCAATATACATCCTGCTATATCTCCCACATGGAAAGTGCCAGGAGGGAGAAGTGGCGATTATGTTTAGACTTTCTCGGAACTGCTTCAAATCAACTAGATATCTTTGTGCTGTAAATCTCCCAACAGCCAAACGCAAAAGCAGCAAACATCTCGCTGTATGTCCCACATCCAAAGTGCCAAGAGAGAGCTTGCTCTCCCTGTCTTTGAGTACTGTTTTCGCTGTGCCGGTTACCTCTTTGCTAACATTCTCTTCAGCGCTGCAGGGAAACCAGGAACCACGTGGAGAAGGCACCCACACTGAAAGTGCCTGGAGGGAACATTGGGGCTTCTTCTCAGTGTCTCTGACATAGGGTTTCACTGTCCCGGGAAAGTCTCTGCTAACACCCTGCAGAGCGCTGTGCCCAATCTACAGAAACGTCTTGCGGTATCTCCTACAGGGAAAGTGCCAGGAGGGAATTGTCGAGCTTGTTCTCAGTGTCTCTGAGAATTGCTCTGATTATCCCTGTGACCTCTTTGCTAAGACTCTCCAGAGAGCCGTCCTCAAAACCAACACACATCTTGACATATCTCCCACATTGATCGCAGTGTCTCCAGGAACGGCATTCAAGGAGCCAGGAACTTTTCTCCCTACACTGTCCATTGAGTTGTCCTCAAAACCAATATACATCCTGCTATATCTCCCACATGGAAAGTGCCAGGAGGGAGAAGTGGCGATTATGTTTAGACTTTCTCGGAACTGCTTCAAATCAACTAGATATCTTTGTGCTGTAAATCTCCCAACAGCCAAACGCAAAAGCAGCAAACATCTCGCTGTATGTCCCACATCCAAAGTGCCAAGAGAGAGCTTGCTCTCCCTGTCTTTGAGTACTGTTTTCGCTGTGCCGGTTACCTCTTTGCTAACATTCTCTTCAGCGCTGCAGGGAAACCAGGAACCACGTGGAGAAGGCACCCACACTGAAAGTGCCTGGAGGGAACATTGGGGCTTCTTCTCAGTGTCTCTGACATAGGGTTTCACTGTCCCGGGAAAGTCTCTGCTAACACCCTGCAGAGCGCTGTGCCCAATCTACAGAAACGTCTTGCGGTATCTCCTACAGGGAAAGTGCCAGGAGGGAACTGTCCATCTTGTTCTCAGTGTCTCTGAGAATTGCTCTGATTATCCCTGTGACCTCTTTGCTAAGACTCTCCAGAGAGCCGTCCTCAAAACCAACACACATCTTGACATATCTCCCACATTGATCGCAGTGTCTCCAGGAACGGCATTCAAGGAGCCAGGAACTTTTCTCCCTACACTGTCCATTGAGTTGTCCTCAAAACCAATATACATCCTGCTATATCTCCCACATGGAAAGTGCCAGGAGGGAGAAGTGGCGATTATGTTTAGACTTTCTCGGAACTGCTTCAAATCAACTAGATATCTTTGTGCTGTAAATCTCCCAACAGCCAAACGCAAAAGCAGCAAACATCTCGCTGTATGTCCCACATCCAAAGTGCCAAGAGAGAGCTTGCTCTCCCTGTCTTTGAGTACTGTTTTCGCTGTGCCGGTTACCTCTTTGCTAACATTCTCTTCAGCGCTGCAGGGAAACCAGGAACCACGTGGAGAAGGCACCCACACTGAAAGTGCCTGGAGGGAACATTGGGGCTTCTTCTCAGTGTCTCTGACATAGGGTTTCACTGTCCCGGGAAAGTCTCTGCTAACACCCTGCAGAGCGCTGTGCCCAATCTACAGAAACGTCTTGCGGTATCTCCTACAGGGAAAGTGCCAGGAGGGAATTGTCGAGCTTGTTCTCAGTGTCTCTGAGAATTGCTCTGATTATCCCTGTGACCTCTTTGCTAAGACTCTCCAGAGAGCCGTCCTCAAAACCAACACACATCTTGACATATCTCCCACATTGATCGCAGTGTCTCCAGGAACGGCATTCAAGGAGCCAGGAACTTTTCTCCCTACACTGTCCATTGAGTTGTCCTCAAAACCAATATACATCCTGCTATATCTCCCACATGGAAAGTGCCAGGAGGGAGAAGTGGCGATTATGTTTAGACTTTCTCGGAACTGCTTCAAATCAACTAGATATCTTTGTGCTGTAAATCTCCCAACAGCCAAACGCAAAAGCAGCAAACATCTCGCTGTATGTCCCACATCCAAAGTGCCAAGAGAGAGCTTGCTCTCCCTGTCTTTGAGTACTGTTTTCGCTGTCCCGGTTACCTCTTTGCTAACATTCTCTTCAGCGCTGCAGGGAAACCAGGAACCACGTGGAGAAGGCACCCACACTGAAAGTGCCTGGAGGGAACATTGGGGCTTCTTCTCAGTGTCTCTGACATAGGGTTTCACTGTCCCGGGAAAGTCTCTGCTAACACCCTGCAGAGCGCTGTGCCCAATCTACAGAAACGTCTTGCGGTATCTCCTACAGGGAAAGTGCCAGGAGGGAACTGTCCATCTTGTTCTCAGTGTCTCTGAGAATTGCTCTGATTATCCCTGTGACCTCTTTGCTAAGACTCTCCAGAGAGCCGTCCTCAAAACCAACACACATCTTGACATATCTCCCACATTGATCGCAGTGTCTCCAGGAACGGCATTCAAGGAGCCAGGAACTTTTCTCCCTACACTGTCCATTGAGTTGTCCTCAAAACCAATATACATCCTGCTATATCTCCCACATGGAAAGTGCCAGGAGGGAGAAGTGGCGATTATGTTTAGACTTTCTCGGAACTGCTTCAAATCAACTAGATATCTTTGTGCTGTAAATCTCCCAACAGCCAAACGCAAAAGCAGCAAACATCTCGCTGTATGTCCCACATCCAAAGTGCCAAGAGAGAGCTTGCTCTCCCTGTCTTTGAGTACTGTTTTCGCTGTGCCGGTTACCTCTTTGCTAACATTCTCTTCAGCGCTGCAGGGAAACCAGGAACCACGTGGAGAAGGCACCCACACTGAAAGTGCCTGGAGGGAACATTGGGGCTTCTTCTCAGTGTCTCTGACATAGGGTTTCACTGTCCCGGGAAAGTCTCTGCTAACACCCTGCAGAGCGCTGTGCCCAATCTACAGAAACGTCTTGCGGTATCTCCTACAGGGAAAGTGCCAGGAGGGAATTGTCGAGCTTGTTCTCAGTGTCTCTGAGAATTGCTCTGATTATCCCTGTGACCTCTTTGCTAAGACTCTCCAGAGAGCCGTCCTCAAAACCAACACACATCTTGACATATCTCCCACATTGATCGCAGTGTCTCCAGGAACGGCATTCAAGGAGCCAGGAACTTTTCTCCCTACACTGTCCATTGAGTTGTCCTCAAAACCAATATACATCCTGCTATATCTCCCACATGGAAAGTGCCAGGAGGGAGAAGTGGCGATTATGTTTAGACTTTCTCGGAACTGCTTCAAATCAACTAGATATCTTTGTGCTGTAAATCTCCCAACAGCCAAACGCAAAAGCAGCAAACATCTCGCTGTATGTCCCACATCCAAAGTGCCAAGAGAGAGCTTGCTCTCCCTGTCTTTGAGTACTGTTTTCGCTGTCCCGGTTACCTCTTTGCTAACATTCTCTTCAGCGCTGCAGGGAAACCAGGAACCACGTGGAGAAGGCACCCACACTGAAAGTGCCTGGAGGGAACATTGGGGCTTCTTCTCAGTGTCTCTGACATAGGGTTTCACTGTCCCGGGAAAGTCTCTGCTAACACCCTGCAGAGCGCTGTGCCCAATCTACAGAAACGTCTTGCGGTATCTCCTACAGGGAAAGTGCCAGGAGGGAACTGTCCATCTTGTTCTCAGTGTCTCTGAGAATTGCTCTGATTATCCCTGTGACCTCTTTGCTAAGACTCTCCAGAGAGCCGTCCTCAAAACCAACACACATCTTGACATATCTCCCACATTGATCGCAGTGTCTCCAGGAACGGCATTCAAGGAGCCAGGAACTTTTCTCCCTACACTGTCCATTGAGTTGTCCTCAAAACCAATATACATCCTGCTATATCTCCCACATGGAAAGTGCCAGGAGGGAGAAGTGGCGATTATGTTTAGACTTTCTCGGAACTGCTTCAAATCAACTAGATATCTTTGTGCTGTAAATCTCCCAACAGCCAAACGCAAAAGCAGCAAACATCTCGCTGTATGTCCCACATCCAAAGTGCCAAGAGAGAGCTTGCTCTCCCTGTCTTTGAGTACTGTTTTCGCTGTGCCGGTTACCTCTTTGCTAACATTCTCTTCAGCGCTGCAGGGAAACCAGGAACCACGTGGAGAAGGCACCCACACTGAAAGTGCCTGGAGGGAACATTGGGGCTTCTTCTCAGTGTCTCTGACATAGGGTTTCACTGTCCCGGGAAAGTCTCTGCTAACACCCTGCAGAGCGCTGTGCCCAATCTACAGAAACGTCTTGCGGTATCTCCTACAGGGAAAGTGCCAGGAGGGAATTGTCGAGCTTGTTCTCAGTGTCTCTGAGAATTGCTCTGATTATCCCTGTGACCTCTTTGCTAAGACTCTCCAGAGAGCCGTCCTCAAAACCAACACACATCTTGACATATCTCCCACATTGATCGCAGTGTCTCCAGGAACGGCATTCAAGGAGCCAGGAACTTTTCTCCCTACACTGTCCATTGAGTTGTCCTCAAAACCAATATACATCCTGCTATATCTCCCACATGGAAAGTGCCAGGAGGGAGAAGTGGCGATTATGTTTAGACTTTCTCGGAACTGCTTCAAATCAACTAGATATCTTTGTGCTGTAAATCTCCCAACAGCCAAACGCAAAAGCAGCAAACATCTCGCTGTATGTCCCACATCCAAAGTGCCAAGAGAGAGCTTGCTCTCCCTGTCTTTGAGTACTGTTTTCGCTGTGCCGGTTACCTCTTTGCTAACATTCTCTTCAGCGCTGCAGGGAAACCAGGAACCACGTGGAGAAGGCACCCACACTGAAAGTGCCTGGAGGGAACATTGGGGCTTCTTCTCAGTGTCTCTGACATAGGGTTTCACTGTCCCGGGAAAGTCTCTGCTAACACCCTGCAGAGCGCTGTGCCCAATCTACAGAAACGTCTTGCGGTATCTCCTACAGGGAAAGTGCCAGGAGGGAACTGTCCATCTTGTTCTCAGTGTCTCTGAGAATTGCTCTGATTATCCCTGTGACCTCTTTGCTAAGACTCTCCAGAGAGCCGTCCTCAAAACAAACACACATCTTGACATATCTCCCACATTGATCGCAGTGTCTCCAGGAACGGCATTCAAGGAGCCAGGAACTTTTCTCCCTACACTGTCCATTGAGTTGTCCTCAAAACCAATATACATCCTGCTATATCTCCCACATGGAAAGTGCCAGGAGGGAGAAGTGGCGATTATGTTTAGACTTTCTCGGAACTGCTTCAAATCAACTAGATATCTTTGTGCTGTAAATCTCCCAACAGCCAAACGCAAAAGCAGCAAACATCTCGCTGTATGTCCCACATCCAAAGTGCCAAGAGAGAGCTTGCTCTCCCTGTCTTTGAGTACTGTTTTCGCTGTCCCGGTTACCTCTTTGCTAACATTCTCTTCAGCGCTGCAGGGAAACCAGGAACCACGTGGAGAAGGCACCCACACTGAAAGTGCCTGGAGGGAACATTGGGGCTTCTTCTCAGTGTCTCTGACATAGGGTTTCACTGTCCCGGGAAAGTCTCTGCTAACACCCTGCAGAGCGCTGTGCCCAATCTACAGAAACGTCTTGCGGTATCTCCTACAGGGAAAGTGCCAGGAGGGAATTGTCGAGCTTGTTCTCAGTGTCTCTGAGAATTGCTCTGATTATCCCTGTGACCTCTTTGCTAAGACTCTCCAGAGAGCCGTCCTCAAAACCAACACACATCTTGACATATCTCCCACATTGATCGCAGTGTCTCCAGGAACGGCATTCAAGGAGCCAGGAACTTTTCTCCCTACACTGTCCATTGAGTTGTCCTCAAAACCAATATACATCCTGCTATATCTCCCACATGGAAAGTGCCAGGAGGGAGAAGTGGCGATTATGTTTAGACTTTCTCGGAACTGCTTCAAATCAACTAGATATCTTTGTGCTGTAAATCTCCCAACAGCCAAACGCAAAAGCAGCAAACATCTCGCTGTATGTCCCACATCCAAAGTGCCAAGAGAGAGCTTGCTCTCCCTGTCTTTGAGTACTGTTTTCGCTGTCCCGGTTACCTCTTTGCTAACATTCTCTTCAGCGCTGCAGGGAAACCAGGAACCACGTGGAGAAGGCACCCACACTGAAAGTGCCTGGAGGGAACATTGGGGCTTCTTCTCAGTGTCTCTGACATAGGGTTTCACTGTCCCGGGAAAGTCTCTGCTAACACCCTGCAGAGCGCTGTGCCCAATCTACAGAAACGTCTTGCGGTATCTCCTACAGGGAAAGTGCCAGGAGGGAACTGTCCATCTTGTTCTCAGTGTCTCTGAGAATTGCTCTGATTATCCCTGTGACCTCTTTGCTAAGACTCTCCAGAGAGCCGTCCTCAAAACCAACACACATCTTGACATATCTCCCACATTGATCGCAGTGTCTCCAGGAACGGCATTCAAGGAGCCAGGAACTTTTCTCCCTACACTGTCCATTGAGTTGTCCTCAAAACCAATATACATCCTGCTATATCTCCCACATGGAAAGTGCCAGGAGGGAGAAGTGGCGATTATGTTTAGACTTTCTCGGAACTGCTTCAAATCAACTAGATATCTTTGTGCTGTAAATCTCCCAACAGCCAAACGCAAAAGCAGCAAACATCTCGCTGTATGTCCCACATCCAAAGTGCCAAGAGAGAGCTTGCTCTCCCTGTCTTTGAGTACTGTTTTCGCTGTGCCGGTTACCTCTTTGCTAACATTCTCTTCAGCGCTGCAGGGAAACCAGGAACCACGTGGAGAAGGCACCCACACTGAAAGTGCCTGGAGGGAACATTGGGGCTTCTTCTCAGTGTCTCTGACATAGGGTTTCACTGTCCCGGGAAAGTCTCTGCTAACACCCTGCAGAGCGCTGTGCCCAATCTACAGAAACGTCTTGCGGTATCTCCTACAGGGAAAGTGCCAGGAGGGAATTGTCGAGCTTGTTCTCAGTGTCTCTGAGAATTGCTCTGATTATCCCTGTGACCTCTTTGCTAAGACTCTCCAGAGAGCCGTCCTCAAAACCAACACACATCTTGACATATCTCCCACATTGATCGCAGTGTCTCCAGGAACGGCATTCAAGGAGCCAGGAACTTTTCTCCCTACACTGTCCATTGAGTTGTCCTCAAAACCAATATACATCCTGCTATATCTCCCACATGGAAAGTGCCAGGAGGGAGAAGTGGCGATTATGTTTAGACTTTCTCGGAACTGCTTCAAATCAACTAGATATCTTTGTGCTGTAAATCTCCCAACAGCCAAACGCAAAAGCAGCAAACATCTCGCTGTATGTCCCACATCCAAAGTGCCAAGAGAGAGCTTGCTCTCCCTGTCTTTGAGTACTGTTTTCGCTGTGCCGGTTACCTCTTTGCTAACATTCTCTTCAGCGCTGCAGGGAAACCAGGAACCACGTGGAGAAGGCACCCACACTGAAAGTGCCTGGAGGGAACATTGGGGCTTCTTCTCAGTGTCTCTGACATAGGGTTTCACTGTCCCGGGAAAGTCTCTGCTAACACCCTGCAGAGCGCTGTGCCCAATCTACAGAAACGTCTTGCGGTATCTCCTACAGGGAAAGTGCCAGGAGGGAACTGTCCATCTTGTTCTCAGTGTCTCTGAGAATTGCTCTGATTATCCCTGTGACCTCTTTGCTAAGACTCTCCAGAGAGCCGTCCTCAAAACAAACACACATCTTGACATATCTCCCACATTGATCGCAGTGTCTCCAGGAACGGCATTCAAGGAGCCAGGAACTTTTCTCCCTACACTGTCCATTGAGTTGTCCTCAAAACCAATATACATCCTGCTATATCTCCCACATGGAAAGTGCCAGGAGGGAGAAGTGGCGATTATGTTTAGACTTTCTCGGAACTGCTTCAAATCAACTAGATATCTTTGTGCTGTAAATCTCCCAACAGCCAAACGCAAAAGCAGCAAACATCTCGCTGTATGTCCCACATCCAAAGTGCCAAGAGAGAGCTTGCTCTCCCTGTCTTTGAGTACTGTTTTCGCTGTCCCGGTTACCTCTTTGCTAACATTCTCTTCAGCGCTGCAGGGAAACCAGGAACCACGTGGAGAAGGCACCCACACTGAAAGTGCCTGGAGGGAACATTGGGGCTTCTTCTCAGTGTCTCTGACATAGGGTTTCACTGTCCCGGGAAAGTCTCTGCTAACACCCTGCAGAGCGCTGTGCCCAATCTACAGAAACGTCTTGCGGTATCTCCTACAGGGAAAGTGCCAGGAGGGAATTGTCGAGCTTGTTCTCAGTGTCTCTGAGAATTGCTCTGATTATCCCTGTGACCTCTTTGCTAAGACTCTCCAGAGAGCCGTCCTCAAAACCAACACACATCTTGACATATCTCCCACATTGATCGCAGTGTCTCCAGGAACGGCGTTCAAGGAGCCAGGAACTTTTCTCCCTACACTGTCCATTGAGTTGTCCTCAAAACCAATATACATCCTGCTATATCTCCCACATGGAAAGTGCCAGGAGGGAGAAGTGGCGATTATGTTTAGACTTTCTCGGAACTGCTTCAAATCAACTAGATATCTTTGTGCTGTAAATCTCCCAACAGCCAAACGCAAAAGCAGCAAACATCTCGCTGTATGTCCCACATCCAAAGTGCCAAGAGAGAGCTTGCTCTCCCTGTCTTTGAGTACTGTTTTCGCTGTCCCGGTTACCTCTTTGCTAACATTCTCTTCAGCGCTGCAGGGAAACCAGGAACCACGTGGAGAAGGCACCCACACTGAAAGTGCCTGGAGGGAACATTGGGGCTTCTTCTCAGTGTCTCTGACATAGGGTTTCACTGTCCCGGGAAAGTCTCTGCTAACACCCTGCAGAGCGCTGTGCCCAATCTACAGAAACGTCTTGCGGTATCTCCTACAGGGAAAGTGCCAGGAGGGAATTGTCGAGCTTGTTCTCAGTGTCTCTGAGAATTGCTCTGATTATCCCTGTGACCTCTTTGCTAAGACTCTCCAGAGAGCCGTCCTCAAAACCAACACACATCTTGACATATCTCCCACATTGATCGCAGTGTCTCCAGGAACGGCATTCAAGGAGCCAGGAACTTTTCTCCCTACACTGTCCATTGAGTTGTCCTCAAAACCAATATACATCCTGCTATATCTCCCACATGGAAAGTGCCAGGAGGGAGAAGTGGCGATTATGTTTAGACTTTCTCGGAACTGCTTCAAATCAACTAGATATCTTTGTGCTGTAAATCTCCCAACAGCCAAACGCAAAAGCAGCAAACATCTCGCTGTATGTCCCACATCCAAAGTGCCAAGAGAGAGCTTGCTCTCCCTGTCTTTGAGTACTGTTTTCACTGTCCCGGTTACCTCTTTGCTAACATTCTCTTCAGCGCTGCAGGGAAACCAGGAACCACGTGGAGAAGGCACCCACACTGAAAGTGCCTGGAGGGAACATTGGGGCTTCTTCTCAGTGTCTCTGACATAGGGTTTCACTGTCCCGGGAAAGTCTCTGCTAACACCCTGCAGAGCGCTGTGCCCAATCTACAGAAACGTCTTGCGGTATCTCCTACAGGGAAAGTGCCAGGAGGGAACTGTCCATCTTGTTCTCAGTGTCTCTGAGAATTGCTCTGATTATCCCTGGGACCTCTTTGCTAAGACTCTCCAGAGAGCCGTCCTCAAAACCAACACACATCTTGACATATCTCCCACATTGATCGCAGTGTCTCCAGGAACGGCATTCAAGGAGCCAGGAACTTTTCTCCCTACACTGTCCATTGAGTTGTCCTCAAAACCAATATACATCCTGCTATATCTCCCACATGGAAAGTGCCAGGAGGGAGAAGTGGCGATTATGTTTAGACTTTCTCGGAACTGCTTCAAATCAACTAGATATCTTTGTGCTGTAAATCTCCCAACAGCCAAACGCAAAAGCAGCAAACATCTCGCTGTATGTCCCACATCCAAAGTGCCAAGAGAGAGCTTGCACTCCCTGTCTTTGAGTACTGTTTTCGCTGTCCCGGTTACCTCTTTGCTAACATTCTCTTCAGCGCTGCAGGGAAACCAGGAACCACGTGGAGAAGGCACCCACACTGAAAGTGCCTGGAGGGAACATTGGGGCTTCTTCTCAGTGTCTCTGACATAGGGTTTCACTGTCCCGGGAAAGTCTCTGCTAACACCCTGCAGAGCGCTGTGCCCAATCTACAGAAACGTCTTGCGGTATCTCCTACAGGGAAAGTGCCAGGAGGGAATTGTCGAGCTTGTTCTCAGTGTCTCTGAGAATTGCTCTGATTATCCCTGTGACCTCTTTGCTAAGACTCTCCAGAGAGCCGTCCTCAAAACCAACACACATCTTGACATATCTCCCTCATTGATCGCAGTGTCTCCAGGAACGGCATTCAAGGAGCCAGGAACTTTTCTCCCTACACTGTCCATTGAGTTGTCCTCAAAACCAATATACATCCTGCTATATCTCCCACATGGAAAGTGCCAGGAGGGAGAAGTGGCGATTATGTTTAGACTTTCTCGGAACTGCTTCAAATCAACTAGATATCTTTGTGCTGTAAATCTCCCAACAGCCAAACGCAAAAGCAGCAAACATCTCGCTGTATGTCCCACATCCAAAGTGCCAAGAGAGAGCTTGCTCTCCCTGTCTTTGAGTACTGTTTTCGCTGTCCCGGTTACCTCTTTGCTAACATTCTCTTCAGCGCTGCAGGGAAACCAGGAACCACGTGGAGAAGGCACCCACACTGAAAGTGCCTGGAGGGAACATTGGGGCTTCTTCTCAGTGTCTCTGACATAGGGTTTCACTGTCCCGGGAAAGTCTCTGCTAACACCCTGCAGAGCGCTGTGCCCAATCTACAGAAACGTCTTGCGGTATCTCCTACAGGGAAAGTGCCAGGAGGGAATTGTCGAGCTTGTTCTCAGTGTCTCTGAGAATTGCTCTGATTATCCCTGTGACCTCTTTGCTAAGACTCTCCAGAGAGCCGTCCTCAAAACCAACACACATCTTGACATATCTCCCACATTGATCGCAGTGTCTCCAGGAACGGCATTCAAGGAGCCAGGAACTTTTCTCCCTACACTGTCCATTGAGTTGTCCTCAAAACCAATATACATCCTGCTATATCTCCCACATGGAAAGTGCCAGGAGGGAGAAGTGGCGATTATGTTTAGACTTTCTCGGAACTGCTTCAAATCAACTAGATATCTTTGTGCTGTAAATCTCCCAACAGCCAAACGCAAAAGCAGCAAACATCTCGCTGTATGTCCCACATCCAAAGTGCCAAGAGAGAGCTTGCTCTCCCTGTCTTTGAGTACTGTTTTCGCTGTCCCGGTTACCTCTTTGCTAACATTCTCTTCAGCGCTGCAGGGAAACCAGGAACCACGTGGAGAAGGCACCCACACTGAAAGTGCCTGGAGGGAACATTGGGGCTTCTTCTCAGTGTCTCTGACATAGGGTTTCACTGTCCCGGGAAAGTCTCTGCTAACACCCTGCAGAGCGCTGTGCCCAATCTACAGAAACGTCTTGCGGTATCTCCTACAGGGAAAGTGCCAGGAGGGAATTGTCGAGCTTGTTCTCAGTGTCTCTGAGAATTGCTCTGATTATCCCTGTGACCTCTTTGCTAAGACTCTCCAGAGAGCCGTCCTCAAAACCAACACACATCTTGACATATCTCCCACATTGATCGCAGTGTCTCCAGGAACGGCATTCAAGGAGCCAGGAACTTTTCTCCCTACACTGTCCATTGAGTTGTCCTCAAAACCAATATACATCCTGCTATATCTCCCACATGGAAAGTGCCAGGAGGGAGAAGTGGCGATTATGTTTAGACTTTCTCGGAACTGCTTCAAATCAACTAGATATCTTTGTGCTGTAAATCTCCCAACAGCCAAACGCAAAAGCAGCAAACATCTCGCTGTATGTCCCACATCCAAAGTGCCAAGAGAGAGCTTGCTCTCCCTCTCTTTGAGTACTGTTTTCGCTGTCCCGGTTACCTCTTTGCTAACATTCTCTTCAGCGCTGCAGGGAAACCAGGAACCACGTGGAGAAGGCACCCACACTGAAAGTGCCTGGAGGGAACATTGGGGCTTCTTCTCAGTGTCTCTGACATAGGGTTTCACTGTCCCGGGAAAGTCTCTGCTAACACCCTGCAGAGCGCTGTGCCCAATCTACAGAAACGTCTTGCGGTATCTCCTACAGGGAAAGTGCCAGGAGGGAACTGTCCATCTTGTTCTCAGTGTCTCTGAGAATTGCTCTGATTATCCCTGTGACCTCTTTGCTAAGACTCTCCAGAGAGCCGTCCTCAAAACAAACACACATCTTGACATATCTCCCACATTGATCGCAGTGTCTCCAGGAACGGCATTCAAGGAGCCAGGAACTTTTCTCCCTACACTGTCCATTGAGTTGTCCTCAAAACCAATATACATCCTGCTATATCTCCCACATGGAAAGTGCCAGGAGGGAGAAGTGGCGATTATGTTTAGACTTTCTCGGAACTGCTTCAAATCAACTAGATATCTTTGTGCTGTAAATCTCCCAACAGCCAAACGCAAAAGCAGCAAACATCTCGCTGTATGTCCCACATCCAAAGTGCCAAGAGAGAGCTTGCTCTCCCTGTCTTTGAGTACTGTTTTCGCTGTCCCGGTTACCTCTTTGCTAACATTCTCTTCAGCGCTGCAGGGAAACCAGGAACCACGTGGAGAAGGCACCCACACTGAAAGTGCCTGGAGGGAACATTGGGGCTTCTTCTCAGTGTCTCTGACATAGGGTTTCACTGTCCCGGGAAAGTCTCTGCTAACACCCTGCAGAGCGCTGTGCCCAATCTACAGAAACGTCTTGCGGTATCTCCTACAGGGAAAGTGCCAGGAGGGAATTGTCGAGCTTGTTCTCAGTGTCTCTGAGAATTGCTCTGATTATCCCTGTGACCTCTTTGCTAAGACTCTCCAGAGAGCCGTCCTCAAAACCAACACACATCTTGACATATCTCCCACATTGATCGCAGTGTCTCCAGGAACGGCATTCAAGGAGCCAGGAACTTTTCTCCCTACACTGTCCATTGAGTTGTCCTCAAAACCAATATACATCCTGCTATATCTCCCACATGGAAAGTGCCAGGAGGGAGAAGTGGCGATTATGTTTAGACTTTCTCGGAACTGCTTCAAATCAACTAGATATCTTTGTGCTGTAAATCTCCCAACAGCCAAACGCAAAAGCAGCAAACATCTCGCTGTATGTCCCACATCCAAAGTGCCAAGAGAGAGCTTGCTCTCCCTGTCTTTGAGTACTGTTTTCGCTGTCCCGGTTACCTCTTTGCTAACATTCTCTTCAGCGCTGCAGGGAAACCAGGAACCACGTGGAGAAGGCACCCACACTGAAAGTGCCTGGAGGGAACATTGGGGCTTCTTCTCAGTGTCTCTGACATAGGGTTTCACTGTCCCGGGAAAGTCTCTGCTAACACCCTGCAGAGCGCTGTGCCCAATCTACAGAAACGTCTTGCGGTATCTCCTACAGGGAAAGTGCCAGGAGGGAACTGTCCATCTTGTTCTCAGTGTCTCTGAGAATTGCTCTGATTATCCCTGTGACCTCTTTGCTAAGACTCTCCAGAGAGCCGTCCTCAAAACCAACACACATCTTGACATATCTCCCACATTGATCGCAGTGTCTCCAGGAACGGCATTCAAGGAGCCAGGAACTTTTCTCCCTACACTGTCCATTGAGTTGTCCTCAAAACCAATATACATCCTGCTATATCTCCCACATGGAAAGTGCCAGGAGGGAGAAGTGGCGATTATGTTTAGACTTTCTCGGAACTGCTTCAAATCAACTAGATATCTTTGTGCTGTAAATCTCCCAACAGCCAAACGCAAAAGCAGCAAACATCTCGCTGTATGTCCCACATCCAAAGTGCCAAGAGAGAGCTTGCTCTCCCTGTCTTTGAGTACTGTTTTCGCTGTGCCGGTTACCTCTTTGCTAACATTCTCTTCAGCGCTGCAGGGAAACCAGGAACCACGTGGAGAAGGCACCCACACTGAAAGTGCCTGGAGGGAACATTGGGGCTTCTTCTCAGTGTCTCTGACATAGGGTTTCACTGTCCCGGGAAAGTCTCTGCTAACACCCTGCAGAGCGCTGTGCCCAATCTACAGAAACGTCTTGCGGTATCTCCTACAGGGAAAGTGCCAGGAGGGAATTGTCGAGCTTGTTCTCAGTGTCTCTGAGAATTGCTCTGATTATCCCTGTGACCTCTTTGCTAAGACTCTCCAGAGAGCCGTCCTCAAAACCAACACACATCTTGACATATCTCCCACATTGATCGCAGTGTCTCCAGGAACGGCATTCAAGGAGCCAGGAACTTTTCTCCCTACACTGTCCATTGAGTTGTCCTCAAAACCAATATACATCCTGCTATATCTCCCACATGGAAAGTGCCAGGAGGGAGAAGTGGCGATTATGTTTAGACTTTCTCGGAACTGCTTCAAATCAACTAGATATCTTTGTGCTGTAAATCTCCCAACAGCCAAACGCAAAAGCAGCAAACATCTCGCTGTATGTCCCACATCCAAAGTGCCAAGAGAGAGCTTGCTCTCCCTGTCTTTGAGTACTGTTTTCACTGTCCCGGTTACCTCTTTGCTAACATTCTCTTCAGCGCTGCAGGGAAACCAGGAACCACGTGGAGAAGGCACCCACACTGAAAGTGCCTGGAGGGAACATTGGGGCTTCTTCTCAGTGTCTCTGACATAGGGTTTCACTGTCCCGGGAAAGTCTCTGCTAACACCCTGCAGAGCGCTGTGCCCAATCTACAGAAACGTCTTGCGGTATCTCCTACAGGGAAAGTGCCAGGAGGGAACTGTCCATCTTGTTCTCAGTGTCTCTGAGAATTGCTCTGATTATCCCTGTGACCTCTTTGCTAAGACTCTCCAGAGAGCCGTCCTCAAAACCAACACACATCTTGACATATCTCCCACATTGATCGCAGTGTCTCCAGGAACGGCATTCAAGGAGCCAGGAACTTTTCTCCCTACACTGTCCATTGAGTTGTCCTCAAAACCAATATACATCCTGCTATATCTCCCACATGGAAAGTGCCAGGAGGGAGAAGTGGCGATTATGTTTAGACTTTCTCGGAACTGCTTCAAATCAACTAGATATCTTTGTGCTGTAAATCTCCCAACAGCCAAACGCAAAAGCAGCAAACATCTCGCTGTATGTCCCACATCCAAAGTGCCAAGAGAGAGCTTGCACTCCCTGTCTTTGAGTACTGTTTTCGCTGTCCCGGTTACCTCTTTGCTAACATTCTCTTCAGCGCTGCAGGGAAACCAGGAACCACGTGGAGAAGGCACCCACACTGAAAGTGCCTGGAGGGAACATTGGGGCTTCTTCTCAGTGTCTCTGACATAGGGTTTCACTGTCCCGGGAAAGTCTCTGCTAACACCCTGCAGAGCGCTGTGCCCAATCTACAGAAACGTCTTGCGGTATCTCCTACAGGGAAAGTGCCAGGAGGGAATTGTCGAGCTTGTTCTCAGTGTCTCTGAGAATTGCTCTGATTATCCCTGTGACCTCTTTGCTAAGACTCTCCAGAGAGCCGTCCTCAAAACCAACACACATCTTGACATATCTCCCTCATTGATCGCAGTGTCTCCAGGAACGGCATTCAAGGAGCCAGGAACTTTTCTCCCTACACTGTCCATTGAGTTGTCCTCAAAACCAATATACATCCTGCTATATCTCCCACATGGAAAGTGCCAGGAGGGAGAAGTGGCGATTATGTTTAGACTTTCTCGGAACTGCTTCAAATCAACTAGATATCTTTGTGCTGTAAATCTCCCAACAGCCAAACGCAAAAGCAGCAAACATCTCGCTGTATGTCCCACATCCAAAGTGCCAAGAGAGAGCTTGCTCTCCCTGTCTTTGAGTACTGTTTTCGCTGTCCCGGTTACCTCTTTGCTAACATTCTCTTCAGCGCTGCAGGGAAACCAGGAACCACGTGGAGAAGGCACCCACACTGAAAGTGCCTGGAGGGAACATTGGGGCTTCTTCTCAGTGTCTCTGACATAGGGTTTCACTGTCCCGGGAAAGTCTCTGCTAACACCCTGCAGAGCGCTGTGCCCAATCTACAGAAACGTCTTGCGGTATCTCCTACAGGGAAAGTGCCAGGAGGGAATTGTCGAGCTTGTTCTCAGTGTCTCTGAGAATTGCTCTGATTATCCCTGTGACCTCTTTGCTAAGACTCTCCAGAGAGCCGTCCTCAAAACCAACACACATCTTGACATATCTCCCACATTGATCGCAGTGTCTCCAGGAACGGCATTCAAGGAGCCAGGAACTTTTCTCCCTACACTGTCCATTGAGTTGTCCTCAAAACCAATATACATCCTGCTATATCTCCCACATGGAAAGTGCCAGGAGGGAGAAGTGGCGATTATGTTTAGACTTTCTCGGAACTGCTTCAAATCAACTAGATATCTTTGTGCTGTAAATCTCCCAACAGCCAAACGCAAAAGCAGCAAACATCTCGCTGTATGTCCCACATCCAAAGTGCCAAGAGAGAGCTTGCTCTCCCTGTCTTTGAGTACTGTTTTCGCTGTCCCGGTTACCTCTTTGCTAACATTCTCTTCAGCGCTGCAGGGAAACCAGGAACCACGTGGAGAAGGCACCCACACTGAAAGTGCCTGGAGGGAACATTGGGGCTTCTTCTCAGTGTCTCTGACATAGGGTTTCACTGTCCCGGGAAAGTCTCTGCTAACACCCTGCAGAGCGCTGTGCCCAATCTACAGAAACGTCTTGCGGTATCTCCTACAGGGAAAGTGCCAGGAGGGAATTGTCGAGCTTGTTCTCAGTGTCTCTGAGAATTGCTCTGATTATCCCTGTGACCTCTTTGCTAAGACTCTCCAGAGAGCCGTCCTCAAAACCAACACACATCTTGACATATCTCCCACATTGATCGCAGTGTCTCCAGGAACGGCATTCAAGGAGCCAGGAACTTTTCTCCCTACACTGTCCATTGAGTTGTCCTCAAAACCAATATACATCCTGCTATATCTCCCACATGGAAAGTGCCAGGAGGGAGAAGTGGCGATTATGTTTAGACTTTCTCGGAACTGCTTCAAATCAACTAGATATCTTTGTGCTGTAAATCTCCCAACAGCCAAACGCAAAAGCAGCAAACATCTCGCTGTATGTCCCACATCCAAAGTGCCAAGAGAGAGCTTGCTCTCCCTGTCTTTGAGTACTGTTTTCGCTGTCCCGGTTACCTCTTTGCTAACATTCTCTTCAGCGCTGCAGGGAAACCAGGAACCACGTGGAGAAGGCACCCACACTGAAAGTGCCTGGAGGGAACATTGGGGCTTCTTCTCAGTGTCTCTGACATAGGGTTTCACTGTCCCGGGAAAGTCTCTGCTAACACCCTGCAGAGCGCTGTGCCCAATCTACAGAAACGTCTTGCGGTATCTCCTACAGGGAAAGTGCCAGGAGGGAACTGTCCATCTTGTTCTCAGTGTCTCTGAGAATTGCTCTGATTATCCCTGTGACCTCTTTGCTAAGACTCTCCAGAGAGCCGTCCTCAAAACAAACACACATCTTGACATATCTCCCACATTGATCGCAGTGTCTCCAGGAACGGCATTCAAGGAGCCAGGAACTTTTCTCCCTACACTGTCCATTGAGTTGTCCTCAAAACCAATATACATCCTGCTATATCTCCCACATGGAAAGTGCCAGGAGGGAGAAGTGGCGATTATGTTTAGACTTTCTCGGAACTGCTTCAAATCAACTAGATATCTTTGTGCTGTAAATCTCCCAACAGCCAAACGCAAAAGCAGCAAACATCTCGCTGTATGTCCCACATCCAAAGTGCCAAGAGAGAGCTTGCTCTCCCTGTCTTTGAGTACTGTTTTCGCTGTCCCGGTTACCTCTTTGCTAACATTCTCTTCAGCGCTGCAGGGAAACCAGGAACCACGTGGAGAAGGCACCCACACTGAAAGTGCCTGGAGGGAACATTGGGGCTTCTTCTCAGTGTCTCTGACATAGGGTTTCACTGTCCCGGGAAAGTCTCTGCTAACACCCTGCAGAGCGCTGTGCCCAATCTACAGAAACGTCTTGCGGTATCTCCTACAGGGAAAGTGCCAGGAGGGAATTGTCGAGCTTGTTCTCAGTGTCTCTGAGAATTGCTCTGATTATCCCTGTGACCTCTTTGCTAAGACTCTCCAGAGAGCCGTCCTCAAAACCAACACACATCTTGACATATCTCCCACATTGATCGCAGTGTCTCCAGGAACGGCATTCAAGGAGCCAGGAACTTTTCTCCCTACACTGTCCATTGAGTTGTCCTCAAAACCAATATACATCCTGCTATATCTCCCACATGGAAAGTGCCAGGAGGGAGAAGTGGCGATTATGTTTAGACTTTCTCGGAACTGCTTCAAATCAACTAGATATCTTTGTGCTGTAAATCTCCCAACAGCCAAACGCAAAAGCAGCAAACATCTCGCTGTATGTCCCACATCCAAAGTGCCAAGAGAGAGCTTGCTCTCCCTGTCTTTGAGTACTGTTTTCGCTGTCCCGGTTACCTCTTTGCTAACATTCTCTTCAGCGCTGCAGGGAAACCAGGAACCACGTGGAGAAGGCACCCACACTGAAAGTGCCTGGAGGGAACATTGGGGCTTCTTCTCAGTGTCTCTGACATAGGGTTTCACTGTCCCGGGAAAGTCTCTGCTAACACCCTGCAGAGCGCTGTGCCCAATCTACAGAAACGTCTTGCGGTATCTCCTACAGGGAAAGTGCCAGGAGGGAACTGTCCATCTTGTTCTCAGTGTCTCTGAGAATTGCTCTGATTATCCCTGTGACCTCTTTGCTAAGACTCTCCAGAGAGCCGTCCTCAAAACCAACACACATCTTGACATATCTCCCACATTGATCGCAGTGTCTCCAGGAACGGCATTCAAGGAGCCAGGAACTTTTCTCCCTACACTGTCCATTGAGTTGTCCTCAAAACCAATATACATCCTGCTATATCTCCCACATGGAAAGTGCCAGGAGGGAGAAGTGGCGATTATGTTTAGACTTTCTCGGAACTGCTTCAAATCAACTAGATATCTTTGTGCTGTAAATCTCCCAACAGCCAAACGCAAAAGCAGCAAACATCTCGCTGTATGTCCCACATCCAAAGTGCCAAGAGAGAGCTTGCTCTCCCTGTCTTTGAGTACTGTTTTCGCTGTCCCGGTTACCTCTTTGCTAACATTCTCTTCAGCGCTGCAGGGAAACCAGGAACCACGTGGAGAAGGCACCCACACTGAAAGTGCCTGGAGGGAACATTGGGGCTTCTTCTCAGTGTCTCTGACATAGGGTTTCACTGTCCCGGGAAAGTCTCTGCTAACACCCTGCAGAGCGCTGTGCCCAATCTACAGAAACGTCTTGCGGTATCTCCTACAGGGAAAGTGCCAGGAGGGAACTGTCCATCTTGTTCTCAGTGTCTCTGAGAATTGCTCTGAATATCCCTGTGACCTCTTTGCTAAGACTCTCCAGAGAGCCGTCCTCAAAACCAACACACATCTTGACATATCTCCCACATTGATCGCAGTGTCTCCAGGAACGGCATTCAAGGAGCCAGGAACTTTTCTCCCTACACTGTCCATTGAGTTGTCCTCAAAACCAATATACATCCTGCTATATCTCCCACATGGAAAGTGCCAGGAGGGAGAAGTGGCGATTATGTTTAGACTTTCTCGGAACTGCTTCAAATCAACTAGATATCTTTGTGCTGTAAATCTCCCAACAGCCAAACGCAAAAGCAGCAAACATCTCGCTGTATGTCCCACATCCAAAGTGCCAAGAGAGAGCTTGCTCTCCCTGTCTTTGAGTACTGTTTTCACTGTCCCGGTTACCTCTTTGCTAACATTCTCTTCAGCGCTGCAGGGAAACCAGGAACCACGTGGAGAAGGCACCCACACTGAAAGTGCCTGGAGGGAACATTGGGGCTTCTTCTCAGTGTCTCTGACATAGGGTTTCACTGTCCCGGGAAAGTCTCTGCTAACACCCTGCAGAGCGCTGTGCCCAATCTACAGAAACGTCTTGCGGTATCTCCTACAGGGAAAGCGCCAGGAGGGAACTGTCCATCTTGTTCTCAGTGTCTCTGAGAATTGCTCTGATTATCCCTGTGACCTCTTTGCTAAGACTCTCCAGAGAGCCGTCCTCAAAACCAACACACATCTTGACATATCTCCCACATTGATCGCAGTGTCTCCAGGAACGGCATTCAAGGAGCCAGGAACTTTTCTCCCTACACTGTCCATTGAGTTGTCCTCAAAACCAATATACATCCTGCTATATCTCCCACATGGAAAGTGCCAGGAGGGAGAAGTGGCGATTATGTTTAGACTTTCTCGGAACTGCTTCAAATCAACTAGATATCTTTGTGCTGTAAATCTCCCAACAGCCAAACGCAAAAGCAGCAAACATCTCGCTGTATGTCCCACATCCAAAGTGCCAAGAGAGAGCTTGCTCTCCCTGTCTTTGAGTACTGTTTTCGCTGTGCCGGTTACCTCTTTGCTAACATTCTCTTCAGCGCTGCAGGGAAACCAGGAACCACGTGGAGAAGGCACCCACACTGAAAGTGCCTGGAGGGAACATTGGGGCTTCTTCTCAGTGTCTCTGACATAGGGTTTCACTGTCCCGGGAAAGTCTCTGCTAACACCCTGCAGAGCGCTGTGCCCAATCTACAGAAACGTCTTGCGGTATCTCCTACAGGGAAAGTGCCAGGAGGGAATTGTCGAGCTTGTTCTCAGTGTCTCTGAGAATTGCTCTGATTATCCCTGTGACCTCTTTGCTAAGACTCTCCAGAGAGCCGTCCTCAAAACCAACACACATCTTGACATATCTCCCACATTGATCGCAGTGTCTCCAGGAACGGCATTCAAGGAGCCAGGAACTTTTCTCCCTACACTGTCCATTGAGTTGTCCTCAAAACCAATATACAGCCTGCTATATCTCCCACATGGAAAGTGCCAGGAGGGAGAAGTGGCGATTATGTTTAGACTTTCTCGGAACTGCTTCAAATCAACTAGATATCTTTGTGCTGTAAATCTCCCAACAGCCAAACGCAAAAGCAGCAAACATCTCGCTGTATGTCCCACATCCAAAGTGCCAAGAGAGAGCTTGCTCTCCCTGTCTTTGAGTACTGTTTTCGCTGTGCCGGTTACCTCTTTGCTAACATTCTCTTCAGCGCTGCAGGGAAACCAGGAACCACGTGGAGAAGGCACCCACACTGAAAGTGCCTGGAGGGAACATTGGGGCTTCTTCTCAGTGTCTCTGACATAGGGTTTCACTGTCCCGGGAAAGTCTCTGCTAACACCCTGCAGAGCGCTGTGCCCAATCTACAGAAACGTCTTGCGGTATCTCCTACAGGGAAAGTGCCAGGAGGGAATTGTCGAGCTTGTTCTCAGTGTCTCTGAGAATTGCTCTGATTATCCCTGTGACCTCTTTGCTAAGACTCTCCAGAGAGCCGTCCTCAAAACCAACACACATCTTGACATATCTCCCTCATTGATCGCAGTGTCTCCAGGAACGGCATTCAAGGAGCCAGGAACTTTTCTCCCTACACTGTCCATTGAGTTGTCCTCAAAACCAATATACATCCTGCTATATCTCCCACATGGAAAGTGCCAGGAGGGAGAAGTGGCGATTAGGTTTAGACTTTCTCGGAACTGCTTCAAATCAACTAGATATCTTTGTGCTGTAAATCTCCCAACAGCCAAACGCAAAAGCAGCAAACATCTCGCTGTATGTCCCACATCCAAAGTGCCAAGAGAGAGCTTGCTCTCCCTGTCTTTGAGTACTGTTTTCGCTGTGCCGGTTACCTCTTTGCTAACATTCTCTTCAGCGCTGCAGGGAAACCAGGAACCACGTGGAGAAGGCACCCACACTGAAAGTGCCTGGAGGGAACATTGGGGCTTCTTCTCAGTGTCTCTGACATAGGGTTTCACTGTCCCGGGAAAGTCTCTGCTAACACCCTGCAGAGCGCTGTGCCCAATCTACAGAAACGTCTTGCGGTATCTCCTACAGGGAAAGTGCCAGGAGGGAATTGTCGAGCTTGTTCTCAGTGTCTCTGAGAATTGCTCTGATTATCCCTGTGACCTCTTTGCTAAGACTCTCCAGAGAGCCGTCCTCAAAACCAACACACATCTTGACATATCTCCCACATTGATCGCAGTGTCTCCAGGAACGGCATTCAAGGAGCCAGGAACTTTTCTCCCTACACTGTCCATTGAGTTGTCCTCAAAACCAATATACATCCTGCTATATCTCCCACATGGAAAGTGCCAGGAGGGAGAAGTGGCGATTATGTTTAGACTTTCTCGGAACTGCTTCAAATCAACTAGATATCTTTGTGCTGTAAATCTCCCAACAGCCAAACGCAAAAGCAGCAAACATCTCGCTGTATGTCCCACATCCAAAGTGCCAAGAGAGAGCTTGCTCTCCCTGTCTTTGAGTACTGTTTTCGCTGTCCCGGTTACCTCTTTGCTAACATTCTCTTCAGCGCTGCAGGGAAACCAGGAACCACGTGGAGAAGGCACCCACACTGAAAGTGCCTGGAGGGAACATTGGGGCTTCTTCTCAGTGTCTCTGACATAGGGTTTCACTGTCCCGGGAAAGTCTCTGCTAACACCCTGCAGAGCGCTGTGCCCAATCTACAGAAACGTCTTGCGGTATCTCCTACAGGGAAAGTGCCAGGAGGGAACTGTCCAGCTTGTTCTCAGTGTCTCTGAGAATTGCTCTGATTATCCCTGTGACCTCTTTGCTAAGACTCTCCAGAGAGCCGTCCTCAAAACAAACACACATCTTGACATATCTCCCACATTGATCGCAGTGTCTCCAGGAACGGCATTCAAGGAGCCAGGAACTTTTCTCCCTACACTGTCCATTGAGTTGTCCTCAAAACCAATATACATCCTGCTATATCTCCCACATGGAAAGTGCCAGGAGGGAGAAGTGGCGATTATGTTTAGACTTTCTCGGAACTGCTTCAAATCAACTAGATATCTTTGTGCTGTAAATCTCCCAACAGCCAAACGCAAAAGCAGCAAACATCTCGCTGTATGTCCCACATCCAAAGTGCCAAGAGAGAGCTTGCTCTCCCTGTCTTTGAGTACTGTTTTCGCTGTGCCGGTTACCTCTTTGCTAACATTCTCTTCAGCGCTGCAGGGAAACCAGGAACCACGTGGAGAAGGCACCCACACTGAAAGTGCCTGGAGGGAACATTGGGG
Organism: Chroicocephalus ridibundus; assembly: GCF_963924245.1. Lineage (NCBI taxonomy): Eukaryota > Metazoa > Chordata > Aves > Charadriiformes > Laridae > Chroicocephalus > Chroicocephalus ridibundus. The sequence goes on from NW_026961675.1 coordinate 26,293, forward strand.
CTTCTTCTCAGTGTCTCTGACATAGGGTTTCACTGTCCCGGGAAAGTCTCTGCTAACACCCTGCAGAGCGCTGTGCCCAATCTACAGAAACGTCTTGCGGTATCTCCTACAGGGAAAGTGCCAGGAGGGAATTGTCGAGCTTGTTCTCAGTGTCTCTGAGAATTGCTCTGATTATCCCTGTGACCTCTTTGCTAAGACTCTCCAGAGAGCCGTCCTCAAAACCAACACACATCTTGACATATCTCCCTCATTGATCGCAGTGTCTCCAGGAACGGCATTCAAGGAGCCAGGAACTTTTCTCCCTACACTGTCCATTGAGTTGTCCTCAAAACCAATATACATCCTGCTATATCTCCCACATGGAAAGTGCCAGGAGGGAGAAGTGGCGATTATGTTTAGACTTTCTCGGAACTGCTTCAAATCAACTAGATATCTTTGTGCTGTAAATCTCCCAACAGCCAAACGCAAAAGCAGCAAACATCTCGCTGTATGTCCCACATCCAAAGTGCCAAGAGAGAGCTTGCTCTCCCTGTCTTTGAGTACTGTTTTCGCTGTGCCGGTTACCTCTTTGCTAACATTCTCTTCAGCGCTGCAGGGAAACCAGGAACCACGTGGAGAAGGCACCCACACTGAAAGTGCCTGGAGGGAACATTGGGGCTTCTTCTCAGTGTCTCTGACATAGGGTTTCACTGTCCCGGGAAAGTCTCTGCTAACACCCTGCAGAGCGCTGTGCCCAATCTACAGAAACGTCTTGCGGTATCTCCTACAGGGAAAGTGCCAGGAGGGAATTGTCGAGCTTGTTCTCAGTGTCTCTGAGAATTGCTCTGATTATCCCTGTGACCTCTTTGCTAAGACTCTCCAGAGAGCCGTCCTCAAAACAAACACACATCTTGACATATCTCCCACATTGATCGCAGTGTCTCCAGGAACGGCATTCAAGGAGCCAGGAACTTTTCTCCCTACACTGTCCATTGAGTTGTCCTCAAAACCAATATACATCCTGCTATATCTCCCACATGGAAAGTGCCAGGAGGGAGAAGTGGCGATTATGTTTAGACTTTCTCGGAACTGCTTCAAATCAACTAGATATCTTTGTGCTGTAAATCTCCCAACAGCCAAACGCAAAAGCAGCAAACATCTCGCTGTATGTCCCACATCCAAAGTGCCAAGAGAGAGCTTGCTCTCCCTGTCTTTGAGTACTGTTTTCGCTGTGCCGGTTACCTCTTTGCTAACATTCTCTTCAGCGCTGCAGGGAAACCAGGAACCACGTGGAGAAGGCACCCACACTGAAAGTGCCTGGAGGGAACATTGGGGCTTCTTCTCAGTGTCTCTGACATAGGGTTTCACTGTCCCGGGAAAGTCTCTGCTAACACCCTGCAGAGCGCTGTGCCCAATCTACAGAAACGTCTTGCGGTATCTCCTACAGGGAAAGTGCCAGGAGGGAACTGTCCATCTTGTTCTCAGTGTCTCTGAGAATTGCTCTGATTATCCCTGTGACCTCTTTGCTAAGACTCTCCAGAGAGCCGTCCTCAAAACCAACACACATCTTGACATATCTCCCACATTGATCGCAGTGTCTCCAGGAACGGCATTCAAGGAGCCAGGAACTTTTCTCCCTACACTGTCCATTGAGTTGTCCTCAAAACCAATATACAGCCTGCTATATCTCCCACATGGAAAGTGCCAGGAGGGAGAAGTGGCGATTATGTTTAGACTTTCTCGGAACTGCTTCAAATCAACTAGATATCTTTGTGCTGTAAATCTCCCAACAGCCAAACGCAAAAGCAGCAAACATCTCGCTGTATGTCCCACATCCAAAGTGCCAAGAGAGAGCTTGCTCTCCCTGTCTTTGAGTACTGTTTTCGCTGTGCCGGTTACCTCTTTGCTAACATTCTCTTCAGCGCTGCAGGGAAACCAGGAACCACGTGGAGAAGGCACCCACACTGAAAGTGCCTGGAGGGAACATTGGGGCTTCTTCTCAGTGTCTCTGACATAGGGTTTCACTGTCCCGGGAAAGTCTCTGCTAACACCCTGCAGAGCGCTGTGCCCAATCTACAGAAACGTCTTGCGGTATCTCCTACAGGGAAAGTGCCAGGAGGGAACTGTCCATCTTGTTCTCAGTGTCTCTGAGAATTGCTCTGATTATCCCTGTGACCTCTTTGCTAAGACTCTCCAGAGAGCCGTCCTCAAAACCAACACACATCTTGACATATCTCCCTCATTGATCGCAGTGTCTCCAGGAACGGCATTCAAGGAGCCAGGAACTTTTCTCCCTACACTGTCCATTGAGTTGTCCTCAAAACCAATATACATCCTGCTATATCTCCCACATGGAAAGTGCCAGGAGGGAGAAGTGGCGATTATGTTTAGACTTTCTCGGAACTGCTTCAAATCAACTAGATATCTTTGTGCTGTAAATCTCCCAACAGCCAAACGCAAAAGCAGCAAACATCTCGCTGTATGTCCCACATCCAAAGTGCCAAGAGAGAGCTTGCTCTCCCTGTCTTTGAGTACTGTTTTCGCTGTGCCGGTTACCTCTTTGCTAACATTCTCTTCAGCGCTGCAGGGAAACCAGGAACCACGTGGAGAAGGCACCCACACTGAAAGTGCCTGGAGGGAACATTGGGGCTTCTTCTCAGTGTCTCTGACATAGGGTTTCACTGTCCCGGGAAAGTCTCTGCTAACACCCTGCAGAGCGCTGTGCCCAATCTACAGAAACGTCTTGCGGTATCTCCTACAGGGAAAGTGCCAGGAGGGAACTGTCCATCTTGTTCTCAGTGTCTCTGAGAATTGCTCTGATTATCCCTGTGACCTCTTTGCTAAGACTCTCCAGAGAGCCGTCCTCAAAACCAACACACATCTTGACATATCTCCCTCATTGATCGCAGTGTCTCCAGGAACGGCATTCAAGGAGCCAGGAACTTTTCTCCCTACACTGTCCATTGAGTTGTCCTCAAAACCAATATACATCCTGCTATATCTCCCACATGGAAAGTGCCAGGAGGGAGAAGTGGCGATTATGTTTAGACTTTCTCGGAACTGCTTCAAATCAACTAGATATCTTTGTGCTGTAAATCTCCCAACAGCCAAACGCAAAAGCAGCAAACATCTCGCTGTATGTCCCACATCCAAAGTGCCAAGAGAGAGCTTGCTCTCCCTGTCTTTGAGTACTGTTTTCGCTGTGCCGGTTACCTCTTTGCTAACATTCTCTTCAGCGCTGCAGGGAAACCAGGAACCACGTGGAGAAGGCACCCACACTGAAAGTGCCTGGAGGGAACATTGGGGCTTCTTCTCAGTGTCTCTGACATAGGGTTTCACTGTCCCGGGAAAGTCTCTGCTAACACCCTGCAGAGCGCTGTGCCCAATCTACAGAAACGTCTTGCGGTATCTCCTACAGGGAAAGTGCCAGGAGGTAACTGTCCATCTTGTTCTCAGTGTCTCTGAGAATTGCTCTGATTATCCCTGTGACCTCTTTGCTAAGACTCTCCAGAGAGCCGTCCTCAAAACCAACACACATCTTGACATATCTCCCACATTGATCGCAGTGTCTCCAGGAACGGCATTCAAGGAGCCAGGAACTTTTCTCCCTACACTGTCCATTGAGTTGTCCTCAAAACCAATATACATCCTGCTATATCTCCCACATGGAAAGTGCCAGGAGGGAGAAGTGGCGATTATGTTTAGACTTTCTCGGAACTGCTTCAAATCAACTAGATATCTTTGTGCTGTAAATCTCCCAACAGCCAAACGCAAAAGCAGCAAACATCTCGCTGTATGTCCCACATCCAAAGTGCCAAGAGAGAGCTTGCTCTCCCTGTCTTTGAGTACTGTTTTCGCTGTGCCGGTTACCTCTTTGCTAACATTCTCTTCAGCGCTGCAGGGAAACCAGGAACCACGTGGAGAAGGCACCCACACTGAAAGTGCCTGGAGGGAACATTGGGGCTTCTTCTCAGTGTCTCTGACATAGGGTTTCACTGTCCCGGGAAAGTCTCTGCTAACACCCTGCAGAGCGCTGTGCCCAATCTACAGAAACGTCTTGCGGTATCTCCTACAGGGAAAGTGCCAGGAGGGAACTGTCCATCTTGTTCTCAGTGTCTCTGAGAATTGCTCTGATTATCCCTGTGACCTCTTTGCTAAGACTCTCCAGAGAGCCGTCCTCAAAACCAACACACATCTTGACATATCTCCCTCATTGATCGCAGTGTCTCCAGGAACGGCATTCAAGGAGCCAGGAACTTTTCTCCCTACACTGTCCATTGAGTTGTCCTCAAAACCAATATACATCCTGCTATATCTCCCACATGGAAAGTGCCAGGAGGGAGAAGTGGCGATTATGTTTAGACTTTCTCGGAACTGCTTCAAATCAACTAGATATCTTTGTGCTGTAAATCTCCCAACAGCCAAACGCAAAAGCAGCAAACATCTCGCTGTATGTCCCACATCCAAAGTGCCAAGAGAGAGCTTGCTCTCCCTGTCTTTGAGTACTGTTTTCGCTGTGCCGGTTACCTCTTTGCTAACATTCTCTTCAGCGCTGCAGGGAAACCAGGAACCACGTGGAGAAGGCACCCACACTGAAAGTGCCTGGAGGGAACATTGGGGCTTTTTCTCAGTGTCTCTGACATAGGGTTTCACTGTCCCGGGAAAGTCTCTGCTAACACCCTGCAGAGCGCTGTGCCCAATCTACAGAAACGTCTTGCGGTATCTCCTACAGGGAAAGTGCCAGGAGGGAACTGTCCATCTTGTTCTCAGTGTCTCTGAGAATTGCTCTGATTATCCCTGTGACCTCTTTGCTAAGACTCTCCAGAGAGCCGTCCTCAAAACCAACACACATCTTGACATATCTCCCTCATTGATCGCAGTGTCTCCAGGAACGGCATTCAAGGAGCCAGGAACTTTTCTCCCTACACTGTCCATTGAGTTGTCCTCAAAACCAATATACATCCTGCTATATCTCCCACATGGAAAGTGCCAGGAGGGAGAAGTGGCGATTATGTTTAGACTTTCTCGGAACTGCTTCAAATCAACTAGATATCTTTGTGCTGTAAATCTCCCAACAGCCAAACGCAAAAGCAGCAAACATCTCGCTGTATGTCCCACATCCAAAGTGCCAAGAGAGAGCTTGCTCTCCCTGTCTTTGAGTACTGTTTTCGCTGTGCCGGTTACCTCTTTGCTAACATTCTCTTCAGCGCTGCAGGGAAACCAGGAACCACGTGGAGAAGGCACCCACACTGAAAGTGCCTGGAGGGAACATTGGGGCTTTTTCTCAGTGTCTCTGACATAGGGTTTCACTGTCCCGGGAAAGTCTCTGCTAACACCCTGCAGAGCGCTGTGCCCAATCTACAGAAACGTCTTGCGGTATCTCCTACAGGGAAAGTGCCAGGAGGGAATTGTCGAGCTTGTTCTCAGTGTCTCTGAGAATTGCTCTGATTATCCCTGTGACCTCTTTGCTAAGACTCTCCAGAGAGCCGTCCTCAAAACCAACACACATCTTGACATATCTCCCTCATTGATCGCAGTGTCTCCAGGAACGGCATTCAAGGAGCCAGGAACTTTTCTCCCTACACTGTCCATTGAGTTGTCCTCAAAACCAATATACATCCTGCTATATCTCCCACATGGAAAGTGCCAGGAGGGAGAAGTGGCGATTATGTTTAGACTTTCTCGGAACTGCTTCAAATCAACTAGATATCTTTGTGCTGTAAATCTCCCAACAGCCAAACGCAAAAGCAGCAAACATCTCGCTGTATGTCCCACATCCAAAGTGCCAAGAGAGAGCTTGCTCTCCCTGTCTTTGAGTACTGTTTTCGCTGTGCCGGTTACCTCTTTGCTAACATTCTCTTCAGCGCTGCAGGGAAACCAGGAACCACGTGGAGAAGGCACCCACACTGAAAGTGCCTGGAGGGAACATTGGGGCTTCTTCTCAGTGTCTCTGACATAGGGTTTCACTGTCCCGGGAAAGTCTCTGCTAACACCCTGCAGAGCGCTGTGCCCAATCTACAGAAACGTCTTGCGGTATCTCCTACAGGGAAAGTGCCAGGAGGGAACTGTCCATCTTGTTCTCAGTGTCTCTGAGAATTGCTCTGATTATCCCTGTGACCTCTTTGCTAAGACTCTCCAGAGAGCCGTCCTCAAAACCAACACACATCTTGACATATCTCCCTCATTGATCGCAGTGTCTCCAGGAACGGCATTCAAGGAGCCAGGAACTTTTCTCCCTACACTGTCCATTGAGTTGTCCTCAAAACCAATATACATCCTGCTATATCTCCCACATGGAAAGTGCCAGGAGGGAGAAGTGGCGATTATGTTTAGACTTTCTCGGAACTGCTTCAAATCAACTAGATATCTTTGTGCTGTAAATCTCCCAACAGCCAAACGCAAAAGCAGCAAACATCTCGCTGTATGTCCCACATCCAAAGTGCCAAGAGAGAGCTTGCTCTCCCTGTCTTTGAGTACTGTTTTCGCTGTGCCGGTTACCTCTTTGCTAACATTCTCTTCAGCGCTGCAGGGAAACCAGGAACCACGTGGAGAAGGCACCCACACTGAAAGTGCCTGGAGGGAACATTGGGGCTTCTTCTCAGTGTCTCTGACATAGGGTTTCACTGTCCCGGGAAAGTCTCTGCTAACACCCTGCAGAGCGCTGTGCCCAATCTACAGAAACGTCTTGCGGTATCTCCTACAGGGAAAGTGCCAGGAGGGAACTGTCCATCTTGTTCTCAGTGTCTCTGAGAATTGCTCTGATTATCCCTGTGACCTCTTTGCTAAGACTCTCCAGAGAGCCGTCCTCAAAACCAACACACATCTTGACATATCTCCCTCATTGATCGCAGTGTCTCCAGGAACGGCATTCAAGGAGCCAGGAACTTTTCTCCCTACACTGTCCATTGAGTTGTCCTCAAAACCAATATACATCCTGCTATATCTCCCACATGGAAAGTGCCAGGAGGGAGAAGTGGCGATTATGTTTAGACTTTCTCGGAACTGCTTCAAATCAACTAGATATCTTTGTGCTGTAAATCTCCCAACAGCCAAACGCAAAAGCAGCAAACATCTCGCTGTATGTCCCACATCCAAAGTGCCAAGAGAGAGCTTGCTCTCCCTGTCTTTGAGTACTGTTTTCGCTGTGCCGGTTACCTCTTTGCTAACATTCTCTTCAGCGCTGCAGGGAAACCAGGAACCACGTGGAGAAGGCACCCACACTGAAAGTGCCTGGAGGGAACATTGGGGCTTCTTCTCAGTGTCTCTGACATAGGGTTTCACTGTCCCGGGAAAGTCTCTGCTAACACCCTGCAGAGCGCTGTGCCCAATTGTCCTGGTTCCGGTGGGGATAGGGTTAATTTTCCCTGGTATTCCATGCCATGTGAGCCACGCCCACCCTGAGCTGCCGGGGGAGGGGACAGGAAGTTGCTGCTTAAAAGCGGGCTGGGGCGTCCCGGGGCCGGCCGGTCGGCGAGCGGAGCGGCGGGGAGCGGCGGTTCCGTAATCGCGTTTGTATATTCCCCTACCCGTGTTGTTGTTGTTGTTTGCCTGTTCCCTTTGCTGTTCTGTTAAACTGCCTTTGTCCCAACCCAAGAGTCTTGCCTTTTCTTACGATCCTTCCTCTATTAGGAAGGCACGTGCGAGCGGCACGTGGTTGTTTGTTGCCATTTGAGGCTAAACCACCACAGTCCTTTTTGGCGCCCAACGTGGGGCACGAAGGGTTGATATAATGACAGAATCCAACTAGAACGTGGAAAAAACGGTTTTGGTTTTTTTTTTTTTTCTTGTATGCATTTATTTTATTAGGTAAATAGTCACTGGTCATCATGTTGCTTGGTTTGTTCTCATGGCTGTGTTACATAAATTCCTATATGGCTTATGTACTCCCTGCGATGCTGTTTACCATGTCTGGAAGAGGGATGAGGATTATCATTCTGCTGTCCTGTGCGATATCTGTTTATGATATGATAACATCACTGTTCAGACGGCTATTTTGGGGTGTTTATGTGGTTTTGTTGTCCTGTCCGTACATTGGACACTGTCTCTCAGAATTTGTTAATAGTTTCCCCAGCCCTTTTGCCTCCCTTTTCTCCTTCGGGTCAGGTATGACAGCTTTTGAGAATCTTGAATATCCTTGGGATACTCAAACCAGCGTGTTCCTAGTGTTATGTCTCCTGAATACGTTCCAGGTCTTGTTTAGGATTAAGCAACTATTTAAGACTACCACCCGGAGATCTGCTCCGAGGCTGGATAGTCAGGGGTGGCATGGCATGTGGGAGAGCATGGGCAGGTACCTAGAGAACTACTCACCTCCAATGGTCTGGGACTTCACCCCTGAACAATTACAGGACCCTGATAAAGTGGTAGAATATTTGAAGGGAAAATGCTGTGGCTATTCTAGAGAGGCACAACTCACCGCGCTGTGCTGGGCCCTGGCCAGTATCTACCAGGCACTGCTCAGAATTATGCAGCACCCTCAAGGGGAAGAGATGGAAACCAGACTGGCGGCCCCTGCGGCTGCTGCAGCCCCTGCGGCGGCCCCTGCGGCTGCTGCAGCCCCTGCGGCGGCCCCTGCGGCTACTGTGGCCCCTGCGGCGGCCCCTGCGGCTACTGTGGCCCCTGCGGCGGCCCCTGCGGCTACTGCGGCCCCTGCGGCGGACACTGCAGCTACTGCAGCCCCTGCGGCGGACACTGCGGCTACTGCAGCCCCTGCGGCGGACACTGCGGCTACTGCAACCCCTGCGGCGGACACTGCGGCTACTGCAACCCCCGTGGTAGCCACTGCCACTGAACCAGGAAACCAACCCGTGCCGGTATCAGTTGCCCCTATACAGAAGAAGAAGTACACAAAGAAATCAGTTCGCTTAGTAAGAGATGATGATGAACCAGGGCCATCACGAGAGCAGGAGGAAGAGGCAGAACCAGAGATAATTACTCGATCCCTATCCTTGAGTGAGCTGCGGGATATGCGAAAAGATTTCAGCCGACTTTCAGGCGAGCACATTGTCACCTGGCTGCTCCGGTGCTGGGATAATGGGGCCAGTAGCCTGGAATTAGAGGGTAGGGAGGCCAGGCAGCTGGGATCCCTGTCTAGGGAAGGCGGCATTGACAAGGCGATTGGGAAAAAGACCCAAGCCCTCAGCCTCTGGAAACGACTCCTGTCAGGCGTGAGGGAGAGGTACCCCTTCAGTGAGGATGTTGTATGTCAGCCAAGCAAGTGGACTACCATGGAAAGAGGTATCCAGTACCTGAGAGAATTAGCCGTGCGGGAGATGATTTATTATGACTTGGACAATGCCGACTTACCCACAGACCCTGATGAGGTGCGATGCACAAGGCCCATGTGGCGGAAGTTTGTACGGAGCGCACCATCGTCATATGCCAACTCCCTGGCAGTAATGGAATGGAAAGGTGAAGAGGGACCAACAGTGGATGAGGTAGCTGGCCGGCTCCGGCGATATGAAGAAAGTCTCTCTTCCCCCCTTGTCTCAGCTGTGGAGAAATTGTCGCGGAAGGTCCAGCAACTTGAAGAGAATATGTTCTACTCCCCACCTGCACGGGCCAGCATCTCAGCTATTAGAAGCAGGCATTTCCCCACTCAAGAGAGAGAGTACAGAGGGTACACACCACGAGGCACCCTGTGGTTCTACCTGCAGGACCACGGAGAGGACATGAGGAAGTGGGATGGACGACCTACTTCGATCCTGCGGACACGGGTACAGGAGTTGCAAGGAAGGACAACCACAAAAGGGGATCCCTCCAGGAAAAGTGCCGCCCCAGTTTCCAGTGGGCCGTTCCCCAGACAAAGCAGAAGGCCTGATCTTGCTTCTGATCCTCTTGAAGGAACTTCCAAGTCATTTATGCAAGAAGTGAGTAATGGATACTATGACGAGTATTAGGGGGGCCCTGCCTCCGGCCAGGTGGAGGAAAGGGACAACCGGGTTTATTGGACGGTGTGGATTCGATGGCCTGGCACATCAGACCCACAGGAGTATAAGGCTCTAGTGGACACGGGTGCGCAGTGTACTTTAATACCATCAAGCTATAGAGGGGCAGAACCCATTTGTATTTCTGGGGTGACAGGGGGATCCCAAGAGTTGACTGTACTGGAAGCAGAAGTGAGCCTAACTGGGAATGAGTGGCAAAAGCATCCCATTGTGACTGGCCCAGAGGCTCCATGCATCCTTGGTATAGATTACCTCAGGAGAGGGTATTTTAAGGACCCAAAAGGGTACCGCTGGGCCTTTGGCATAGCTGCTTTGGAGACAGAGGAAGTTAAACAGTTGTCTGCCTTGCCTGGTCTCTCGGAGGATTCTTCTGTTGTGGGGTTATTGAGGGTCAAAGAACAACAGGTGCCGATTGCTACCACAACGGTGCATCGGCGACAGTATCGCACTAACCGAGACTCTCTGATTCCCATCCATGAGCTGATTCGTCAACTAGAGGTTCAAGGAGTGATCAGCAAGACTCGCTCCCCCTTTAACAGTCCCATATGGCCGGTGCGAAAATCTAATGGAGAGTGGAGGCTAACTGTAGACTATCGTGGTCTGAATGAAGTCACGCCACCGCTGAGTGCTGCCGTGCCGGACATGCTAGAACTGCAGTACGAACTGGAGTCCAAGGCAGCCAAATGGTATGCCACGATTGATATAGCAAATGCATTCTTTTCAATCCCTTTGGCAGCAGAGTGCAGGCCACAGTTTGCTTTCACTTGGAGGGGCGTCCAATACACCTGGAATCGACTGCCCCAGGGGTGGAAACACAGTCCCACCATTTGCCATGGACTGATCCAGACTGCACTGGAACAGGGTGAAGCTCCAGAACATCTGCAGTACATTGATGACATCATTGTATGGGGAAACACAGCAGAAGAAGTTTTTGAGAAAGGGAGTAAAATAGTCCAAATCCTTCTGAACGCTGGTTTTGCTATAAAGCGAAGTAAGGTCAAGGGACCTGCGCAGGAGATCCAGTTTTTAGGAATAAAATGGCAAGATGGACGCCGTCAGATTCCAATGGATGTGATCAACAAAATAGCAGCTATGTCTCCACCAACTAGTAAAAAGGAAACACAGGCTTTCTTAGGTATTGTGGGTTTTTGGAGAATGCATATCCCAGATTACAGTCAAATTGTAAGCCCTCTGTATCAAGTAACCCGGAAGAAGAATGATTTTAAATGGGGTCCTGAGCAACGACAAGCTTTTGAACAAATCAAACAGGAAATAGTCCATGCAGTGGCCCTGGGGCCAGTCCGGGCAGGACAAGATGTTAAAAATGTGCTCTATACTGCAGCCGGGGAGAACGGCCCTACCTGGAGCCTCTGGCAGAAAGCACCAGGGGAGACTCGAGGTCGACCCCTAGGGTTTTGGAGTCGTGGATACAGAGGATCCGAAGCCCGCTACACTCCAACAGAAAAAGAGATATTGGCAGCATATGAAGGGGTTCGAGCTGCTTCGGAAGTAGTTGGTACAGAAGCACAGCTCCTCTTAGCACCTCGACTGCCGGTGCTGGGTTGGATGTTCAAAGAAAGGGTCCCCACCACACATCATGCAACCGATGCTACATGGAGTAAGTGGATTGCACTGATCACGCAGCGAACTCGAATGGGAAACCCCAGTCGCCCAGGAATTCTGGAAGTGATCATGGACTGGCCAGAAGGCAAGGATTTCGGAATGTCACCAGAGGAGGAGGTGACGCGTGCAGAAGAGGCCCCACCATATAATAAACTGCCAGAAAATGAGAAGAAATATGCCCTGTTCACTGATGGGTCCTGCCGTATTGTGGGAAAGCATCGAAAGTGGAAGGCTGCTGTGTGGAGTCCTACACGACGGGTTGCAGAAGCCAGTGAGGGACAGGGTGAATCGAGCCAGTTTGCAGAGGTGAAGGCTATTCAGCTGGCTTTGGACATTGCTGAGCGAGAAAAATGGCCAGTACTTTATCTCTATACTGACTCATGGATGGTGGCAAATGCTCTGTGGGGGTGGTTACAGCAGTGGAAGCAGGGCAACTGGCAGCGCAGAGGCAAACCCATCTGGGCTGCTGACCTATGGCAAGATATTGCTGCCCGGATAGAGAATCTGGTTGTGAAAGTACGCCATGTAGATGCCCACGTACCGAAGAATCGGGCCACAGAGGAACATCAGAACAACCAGCAGGTGGATCGGGCCGCCAGGATTGAAGTGGCTCAGGTGGATCTGGACTGGCAACGTAAGGGTGAACTATTCATAGCTCGGTGGGCCCATGACTCCTCAGGCCATCAAGGGAGAGATGCGACATATAGATGGGCTCGTGACCGAGGGGTGGACTTGACCATGGACGCTATTGCACAGGTCATCCATGAATGTGAGACATGCGCTGCGATCAAACAAGCCAAGCGTTTGAAGCCTCTTTGGTATGGAGGGCGATGGCTGAAATACAAATATGGGGAGGCCTGGCAGATTGATTATATCACACTGCCACAAACCCGTCAAGGCAAGCGCTATGTGCTCACAATGGTGGAAGCAACCACTGGATGGCTGGAAACATACCCTGTGCCCCATGCCACTGCCCGGAACACTATCCTGGGCCTTGAAAAGCAAGTCCTGTGGCGACATGGTACCCCAGAGAGAATTGAGTCGGACAACGGGACTCATTTCCGAAATAGCCTCATAGACACCTGGGCCAAAGAGCATGGTATCGAGTGGGTGTATCACATCCCCTATCACGCACCAGCCTCTGGGAAGATAGAACGATACAATGGACTGTTAAAAACTACACTGAGAGCAATGGGTGGTGGGACTTTCAAACACTGGGATACACATTTAGCAAAAGCTACCTGGCTAGTTAACACCAGGGGATCTAACAATCGGGCTGGCCCTGCCCAATCAAAACTTCCACGTACCGTAGAAGGGGATAAAGTCCCCGTAGTGCACATGAAGAATATGCTAGGGAAGACAGTCTGGGTTAGTCCTGCCTCAGGCAAAGGCAAACCCATCCGTGGGATTGCTTTTGCCCAAGGACCTGGGTGCACTTGGTGGGTGATGCGGCAGGATGGGGAAGTCCGATGTGTACCTTATGGGGATCTGATTTTGGGCGAGAATAGCCAATGAATCAGATTGTGTGCTGTTAATTGCTAAGTAATACTGTCACTGTATGTCCTCATTGCTATAATTATTATCAGTTGTACTACAAGTAAGGCACAGGGATGATGGGATAAGAACTGATCTCAGCAGCTGGCGCCCAGCAGTTTCCTCAAGATCTACATCTTCAGCCCACGGACCGCGTGCATGAGCCACACCAGGTGCACCAGTCACAAGCTCCGAAAAATACAGCATGCAACAGACCAGCACCACCCAGCATCTCACCTGCCCTGAGAGACTGTTCTAACAGATGGAGCCCAAAGCTGTGGATTAAAAGAACTCAACGGACACTTCGGAGGGATGACCCATAAACTAAGGGCATTATATGTGTGTATATATATATATATATAACAGGGGAAAGTGGTGGCAATTCATTGGAACCTGCTGGGCATGGCATAGATGGTATGGAATAAGGGGTGGATAATGTCCTGGTTCCGGTGGGGATAGGGTTAATTTTCCCTGGTATTCCATGCCATGTGAGCCACGCCCACCCTGAGCTGCCGGGGGAGGGGACAGGAAGTTGCTGCTTAAAAGCGGGCTGGGGCGTCCCGGGGCCGGCCGGTCGGCGAGCGGAGCGGCGGGGAGCGGCGGTTCCGTAATCGCGTTTGTATATTCCCCTACCCGTGTTGTTGTTGTTGTTTGCCTGTTCCCTTTGCTGTTCTGTTAAACTGCCTTTGTCCCAACCCAAGAGTCTTGCCTTTTCTTACGATCCTTCCTCTATTAGGAAGGCACGTGCGAGCGGCACGTGGTTGTTTGTTGCCATTTGAGGCTAAACCACCACACCAATCTACAGAAACGTCTTGCGGTATCTCCTACAGGGAAAGTGCCAGGAGGGAACTGTCCATCTTGTTCTCAGTGTCTCTGAGAATTGCTCTGATTATCCCTGTGACCTCTTTGCTAAGACTCTCCAGAGAGCCGTCCTCAAAACCAACACACATCTTGACATATCTCCCACATTGATCGCAGTGTCTCCAGGAACGGCATTCAAGGAGCCAGGAACTTTTCTCCCTACACTGTCCATTGAGTTGTCCTCAAAACCAATATACAGCCTGCTATATCTCCCACATGGAAAGTGCCAGGAGGGAGAAGTGGCGATTATGTTTAGACTTTCTCGGAACTGCTTCAAATCAACTAGATATCTTTGTGCTGTAAATCTCCCAACAGCCAAACGCAAAAGCAGCAAACATCTCGCTGTATGTCCCACATCCAAAGTGCCAAGAGAGAGCTTGCTCTCCCTGTCTTTGAGTACTGTTTTCGCTGTGCCGGTTACCTCTTTGCTAACATTCTCTTCAGCGCTGCAGGGAAACCAGGAACCACGTGGAGAAGGCACCCACACTGAAAGTGCCTGGAGGGAACATTGGGGCTTCTTCTCAGTGTCTCTGACATAGGGTTTCACTGTCCCGGGAAAGTCTCTGCTAACACCCTGCAGAGCGCTGTGCCCAATCTACAGAAACGTCTTGCGGTATCTCCTACAGGGAAAGTGCCAGGAGGGAACTGTCCATCTTGTTCTCAGTGTCTCTGAGAATTGCTCTGATTATCCCTGTGACCTCTTTGCTAAGACTCTCCAGAGAGCCGTCCTCAAAACCAACACACATCTTGACATATCTCCCACATTGATCGCAGTGTCTCCAGGAACGGCATTCAAGGAGCCAGGAACTTTTCTCCCTACACTGTCCATTGAGTTGTCCTCAAAACCAATATACAGCCTGCTATATCTCCCACATGGAAAGTGCCAGGAGGGAGAAGTGGCGATTATGTTTAGACTTTCTCGGAACTGCTTCAAATCAACTAGATATCTTTGTGCTGTAAATCTCCCAACAGCCAAACGCAAAAGCAGCAAACATCTCGCTGTATGTCCCACATCCAAAGTGCCAAGAGAGAGCTTGCTCTCCCTGTCTTTGAGTACTGTTTTCGCTGTGCCGGTTACCTCTTTGCTAACATTCTCTTCAGCGCTGCAGGGAAACCAGGAACCACGTGGAGAAGGCACCCACACTGAAAGTGCCTGGAGGGAACATTGGGGCTTCTTCTCAGTGTCTCTGACATAGGGTTTCACTGTCCCGGGAAAGTCTCTGCTAACACCCTGCAGAGCGCTGTGCCCAATCTACAGAAACGTCTTGCGGTATCTCCTACAGGGAAAGTGCCAGGAGGGAACTGTCCATCTTGTTCTCAGTGTCTCTGAGAATTGCTCTGATTATCCCTGTGACCTCTTTGCTAAGACTCTCCAGAGAGCCGTCCTCAAAACCAACACACATCTTGACATATCTCCCTCATTGATCGCAGTGTCTCCAGGAACGGCATTCAAGGAGCCAGGAACTTTTCTCCCTACACTGTCCATTGAGTTGTCCTCAAAACCAATATACATCCTGCTATATCTCCCACATGGAAAGTGCCAGGAGGGAGAAGTGGCGATTATGTTTAGACTTTCTCGGAACTGCTTCAAATCAACTAGATATCTTTGTGCTGTAAATCTCCCAACAGCCAAACGCAAAAGCAGCAAACATCTCGCTGTATGTCCCACATCCAAAGTGCCAAGAGAGAGCTTGCTCTCCCTGTCTTTGAGTACTGTTTTCGCTGTGCCGGTTACCTCTTTGCTAACATTCTCTTCAGCGCTGCAGGGAAACCAGGAACCACGTGGAGAAGGCACCCACACTGAAAGTGCCTGGAGGGAACATTGGGGCTTCTTCTCAGTGTCTCTGACATAGGGTTTCACTGTCCCGGGAAAGTCTCTGCTAACACCCTGCAGAGCGCTGTGCCCAATCTACAGAAACGTCTTGCGGTATCTCCTACAGGGAAAGTGCCAGGAGGGAACTGTCCATCTTGTTCTCAGTGTCTCTGAGAATTGCTCTGATTATCCCTGTGACCTCTTTGCTAAGACTCTCCAGAGAGCCGTCCTCAAAACCAACACACATCTTGACATATCTCCCTCATTGATCGCAGTGTCTCCAGGAACGGCATTCAAGGAGCCAGGAACTTTTCTCCCTACACTGTCCATTGAGTTGTCCTCAAAACCAATATACATCCTGCTATATCTCCCACATGGAAAGTGCCAGGAGGGAGAAGTGGCGATTATGTTTAGACTTTCTCGGAACTGCTTCAAATCAACTAGATATCTTTGTGCTGTAAATCTCCCAACAGCCAAACGCAAAAGCAGCAAACATCTCGCTGTATGTCCCACATCCAAAGTGCCAAGAGAGAGCTTGCTCTCCCTGTCTTTGAGTACTGTTTTCGCTGTGCCGGTTACCTCTTTGCTAACATTCTCTTCAGCGCTGCAGGGAAACCAGGAACCACGTGGAGAAGGCACCCACACTGAAAGTGCCTGGAGGGAACATTGGGGCTTCTTCTCAGTGTCTCTGACATAGGGTTTCACTGTCCCGGGAAAGTCTCTGCTAACACCCTGCAGAGCGCTGTGCCCAATCTACAGAAACGTCTTGCGGTATCTCCTACAGGGAAAGTGCCAGGAGGGAACTGTCCATCTTGTTCTCAGTGTCTCTGAGAATTGCTCTGATTATCCCTGTGACCTCTTTGCTAAGACTCTCCAGAGAGCCGTCCTCAAAACCAACACACATCTTGACATATCTCCCACATTGATCGCAGTGTCTCCAGGAACGGCATTCAAGGAGCCAGGAACTTTTCTCCCTACACTGTCCATTGAGTTGTCCTCAAAACCAATATACATCCTGCTATATCTCCCACATGGAAAGTGCCAGGAGGGAGAAGTGGCGATTATGTTTAGACTTTCTCGGAACTGCTTCAAATCAACTAGATATCTTTGTGCTGTAAATCTCCCAACAGCCAAACGCAAAAGCAGCAAACATCTCGCTGTATGTCCCACATCCAAAGTGCCAAGAGAGAGCTTGCTCTCCCTGTCTTTGAGTACTGTTTTCGCTGTGCCGGTTACCTCTTTGCTAACATTCTCTTCAGCGCTGCAGGGAAACCAGGAACCACGTGGAGAAGGCACCCACACTGAAAGTGCCTGGAGGGAACATTGGGGCTTCTTCTCAGTGTCTCTGACATAGGGTTTCACTGTCCCGGGAAAGTCTCTGCTAACACCCTGCAGAGCGCTGTGCCCAATCTACAGAAACGTCTTGCGGTATCTCCTACAGGGAAAGTGCCAGGAAGGAACTGTCCATCTTTTTCTCAGTGTCTCTGAGAATTGCTCTGATTATCCCTGTGACCTCTTTGCTAAGACTCTCCAGAGAGCCGTCCTCAAAACCAACACACATCTTGACATATCTCCCACATTGATCGCAGTGTCTCCAGGAACGGCATTCAAGGAGCCAGGAACTTTTCTCCCTACACTGTCCATTGAGTTGTCCTCAAAACCAATATACATCCTGCTATATCTCCCACATGGAAAGTGCCAGGAGGGAGAAGTGGCGATTATGTTTAGACTTTCTCGGAACTGCTTCAAATCAACTAGATATCTTTGTGCTGTAAATCTCCCAACAGCCAAACGCAAAAGCAGCAAACATCTCGCTGTATGTCCCACATCCAAAGTGCCAAGAGAGAGCTTGCTCTCCCTGTCTTTGAGTACTGTTTTCGCTGTGCCGGTTACCTCTTTGCTAACATTCTCTTCAGCGCTGCAGGGAAACCAGGAACCACGTGGAGAAGGCACCCACACTGAAAGTGCCTGGAGGGAACATTGGGGCTTCTTCTCAGTGTCTCTGACATAGGGTTTCACTGTCCCGGGAAAGTCTCTGCTAACACCCTGCAGAGCGCTGTGCCCAATCTACAGAAACGTCTTGCGGTATCTCCTACAGGGAAAGTGCCAGGAGGGAACTGTCCATCTTGTTCTCAGTGTCTCTGAGAATTGCTCTGATTATCCCTGTGACCTCTTTGCTAAGACTCTCCAGAGAGCCGTCCTCAAAACCAACACACATCTTGACATATCTCCCTCATTGATCGCAGTGTCTCCAGGAACGGCATTCAAGGAGCCAGGAACTTTTCTCCCTACACTGTCCATTGAGTTGTCCTCAAAACCAATATACATCCTGCTATATCTCCCACATGGAAAGTGCCAGGAGGGAGAAGTGGCGATTATGTTTAGACTTTCTCGGAACTGCTTCAAATCAACTAGATATCTTTGTGCTGTAAATCTCCCAACAGCCAAACGCAAAAGCAGCAAACATCTCGCTGTATGTCCCACATCCAAAGTGCCAAGAGAGAGCTTGCTCTCCCTGTCTTTGAGTACTGTTTTCGCTGTGCCGGTTACCTCTTTGCTAACATTCTCTTCAGCGCTGCAGGGAAACCAGGAACCACGTGGAGAAGGCACCCACACTGAAAGTGCCTGGAGGGAACATTGGGGCTTCTTCTCAGTGTCTCTGACATAGGGTTTCACTGTCCCGGGAAAGTCTCTGCTAACACCCTGCAGAGCGCTGTGCCCAATCTACAGAAACGTCTTGCGGTATCTCCTACAGGGAAAGTGCCAGGAGGGAACTGTCCATCTTGTTCTCAGTGTCTCTGAGAATTGCTCTGATTATCCCTGTGACCTCTTTGCTAAGACTCTCCAGAGAGCCGTCCTCAAAACCAACACACATCTTGACATATCTCCCTCATTGATCGCAGTGTCTCCAGGAACGGCATTCAAGGAGCCAGGAACTTTTCTCCCTACACTGTCCATTGAGTTGTCCTCAAAACCAATATACATCCTGCTATATCTCCCACATGGAAAGTGCCAGGAGGGAGAAGTGGCGATTATGTTTAGACTTTCTCGGAACTGCTTCAAATCAACTAGATATCTTTGTGCTGTAAATCTCCCAACAGCCAAACGCAAAAGCAGCAAACATCTCGCTGTATGTCCCACATCCAAAGTGCCAAGAGAGAGCTTGCTCTCCCTGTCTTTGAGTACTGTTTTCGCTGTGCCGGTTACCTCTTTGCTAACATTCTCTTCAGCGCTGCAGGGAAACCAGGAACCACGTGGAGAAGGCACCCACACTGAAAGTGCCTGGAGGGAACATTGGGGCTTTTTCTCAGTGTCTCTGACATAGGGTTTCACTGTCCCGGGAAAGTCTCTGCTAACACCCTGCAGAGCGCTGTGCCCAATCTACAGAAACGTCTTGCGGTATCTCCTACAGGGAAAGTGCCAGGAGGGAACTGTCCATCTTGTTCTCAGTGTCTCTGAGAATTGCTCTGATTATCCCTGTGACCTCTTTGCTAAGACTCTCCAGAGAGCCGTCCTCAAAACCAACACACATCTTGACATATCTCCCTCATTGATCGCAGTGTCTCCAGGAACGGCATTCAAGGAGCCAGGAACTTTTCTCCCTACACTGTCCATTGAGTTGTCCTCAAAACCAATATACATCCTGCTATATCTCCCACATGGAAAGTGCCAGGAGGGAGAAGTGGCGATTATGTTTAGACTTTCTCGGAACTGCTTCAAATCAACTAGATATCTTTGTGCTGTAAATCTCCCAACAGCCAAACGCAAAAGCAGCAAACATCTCGCTGTATGTCCCACATCCAAAGTGCCAAGAGAGAGCTTGCTCTCCCTGTCTTTGAGTACTGTTTTCGCTGTGCCGGTTACCTCTTTGCTAACATTCTCTTCAGCGCTGCAGGGAAACCAGGAACCACGTGGAGAAGGCACCCACACTGAAAGTGCCTGGAGGGAACATTGGGGCTTCTTCTCAGTGTCTCTGACATAGGGTTTCACTGTCCCGGGAAAGTCTCTGCTAACACCCTGCAGAGCGCTGTGCCCAATCTACAGAAACGTCTTGCGGTATCTCCTACAGGGAAAGTGCCAGGAGGGAACTGTCCATCTTGTTCTCAGTGTCTCTGAGAATTGCTCTGATTATCCCTGTGACCTCTTTGCTAAGACTCTCCAGAGAGCCGTCCTCAAAACCAACACACATCTTGACATATCTCCCACATTGATCGCAGTGTCTCCAGGAACGGCATTCAAGGAGCCAGGAACTTTTCTCCCTACACTGTCCATTGAGTTGTCCTCAAAACCAATATACATCCTGCTATATCTCCCACATGGAAAGTGCCAGGAGGGAGAAGTGGCGATTATGTTTAGACTTTCTCGGAACTGCTTCAAATCAACTAGATATCTTTGTGCTGTAAATCTCCCAACAGCCAAACGCAAAAGCAGCAAACATCTCGCTGTATGTCCCACATCCAAAGTGCCAAGAGAGAGCTTGCTCTCCCTGTCTTTGAGTACTGTTTTCGCTGTGCCGGTTACCTCTTTGCTAACATTCTCTTCAGCGCTGCAGGGAAACCAGGAACCACGTGGAGAAGGCACCCACACTGAAAGTGCCTGGAGGGAACATTGGGGCTTCTTCTCAGTGTCTCTGACATAGGGTTTCACTGTCCCGGGAAAGTCTCTGCTAACACCCTGCAGAGCGCTGTGCCCAATCTACAGAAACGTCTTGCGGTATCTCCTACAGGGAAAGTGCCAGGAGGGAACTGTCCATCTTGTTCTCAGTGTCTCTGAGAATTGCTCTGATTATCCCTGTGACCTCTTTGCTAAGACTCTCCAGAGAGCCGTCCTCAAAACCAACACACATCTTGACATATCTCCCTCATTGATCGCAGTGTCTCCAGGAACGGCATTCAAGGAGCCAGGAACTTTTCTCCCTACACTGTCCATTGAGTTGTCCTCAAAACCAATATACATCCTGCTATATCTCCCACATGGAAAGTGCCAGGAGGGAGAAGTGGCGATTATGTTTAGACTTTCTCGGAACTGCTTCAAATCAACTAGATATCTTTGTGCTGTAAATCTCCCAACAGCCAAACGCAAAAGCAGCAAACATCTCGCTGTATGTCCCACATCCAAAGTGCCAAGAGAGAGCTTGCTCTCCCTGTCTTTGAGTACTGTTTTCGCTGTGCCGGTTACCTCTTTGCTAACATTCTCTTCAGCGCTGCAGGGAAACCAGGAACCACGTGGAGAAGGCACCCACACTGAAAGTGCCTGGAGGGAACATTGGGGCTTCTTCTCAGTGTCTCTGACATAGGGTTTCACTGTCCCGGGAAAGTCTCTGCTAACACCCTGCAGAGCGCTGTGCCCAATCTACAGAAACGTCTTGCGGTATCTCCTACAGGGAAAGTGCCAGGAGGGAACTGTCCATCTTGTTCTCAGTGTCTCTGAGAATTGCTCTGATTATCCCTGTGACCTCTTTGCTAAGACTCTCCAGAGAGCCGTCCTCAAAACCAACACACATCTTGACATATCTCCCACATTGATCGCAGTGTCTCCAGGAACGGCATTCAAGGAGCCAGGAACTTTTCTCCCTACACTGTCCATTGAGTTGTCCTCAAAACCAATATACATCCTGCTATATCTCCCACATGGAAAGTGCCAGGAGGGAGAAGTGGCGATTATGTTTAGACTTTCTCGGAACTGCTTCAAATCAACTAGATATCTTTGTGCTGTAAATCTCCCAACAGCCAAACGCAAAAGCAGCAAACATCTCGCTGTATGTCCCACATCCAAAGTGCCAAGAGAGAGCTTGCTCTCCCTGTCTTTGAGTACTGTTTTCGCTGTGCCGGTTACCTCTTTGCTAACATTCTCTTCAGCGCTGCAGGGAAACCAGGAACCACGTGGAGAAGGCACCCACACTGAAAGTGCCTGGAGGGAACATTGGGGCTTCTTCTCAGTGTCTCTGACATAGGGTTTCACTGTCCCGGGAAAGTCTCTGCTAACACCCTGCAGAGCGCTGTGCCCAATCTACAGAAACGTCTTGCGGTATCTCCTACAGGGAAAGTGCCAGGAGGGAACTGTCCATCTTGTTCTCAGTGTCTCTGAGAATTGCTCTGATTATCCCTGTGACCTCTTTGCTAAGACTCTCCAGAGAGCCGTCCTCAAAACCAACACACATCTTGACATATCTCCCTCATTGATCGCAGTGTCTCCAGGAACGGCATTCAAGGAGCCAGGAACTTTTCTCCCTACACTGTCCATTGAGTTGTCCTCAAAACCAATATACATCCTGCTATATCTCCCACATGGAAAGTGCCAGGAGGGAGAAGTGGCGATTATGTTTAGACTTTCTCGGAACTGCTTCA
Source organism: Chroicocephalus ridibundus (assembly GCF_963924245.1). Taxonomy (NCBI): domain Eukaryota; kingdom Metazoa; phylum Chordata; class Aves; order Charadriiformes; family Laridae; genus Chroicocephalus; species Chroicocephalus ridibundus. Next base: position 48,396 of record NW_026961675.1, read on the forward strand.
AATCAACTAGATATCTTTGTGCTGTAAATCTCCCAACAGCCAAACGCAAAAGCAGCAAACATCTCGCTGTATGTCCCACATCCAAAGTGCCAAGAGAGAGCTTGCTCTCCCTGTCTTTGAGTACTGTTTTCGCTGTGCCGGTTACCTCTTTGCTAACATTCTCTTCAGCGCTGCAGGGAAACCAGGAACCACGTGGAGAAGGCACCCACACTGAAAGTGCCTGGAGGGAACATTGGGGCTTCTTCTCAGTGTCTCTGACATAGGGTTTCACTGTCCCGGGAAAGTCTCTGCTAACACCCTGCAGAGCGCTGTGCCCAATCTACAGAAACGTCTTGCGGTATCTCCTACAGGGAAAGTGCCAGGAGGGAACTGTCCATCTTGTTCTCAGTGTCTCTGAGAATTGCTCTGATTATCCCTGTGACCTCTTTGCTAAGACTCTCCAGAGAGCCGTCCTCAAAACCAACACACATCTTGACATATCTCCCACATTGATCGCAGTGTCTCCAGGAACGGCATTCAAGGAGCCAGGAACTTTTCTCCCTACACTGTCCATTGAGTTGTCCTCAAAACCAATATACATCCTGCTATATCTCCCACATGGAAAGTGCCAGGAGGGAGAAGTGGCGATTATGTTTAGACTTTCTCGGAACTGCTTCAAATCAACTAGATATCTTTGTGCTGTAAATCTCCCAACAGCCAAACGCAAAAGCAGCAAACATCTCGCTGTATGTCCCACATCCAAAGTGCCAAGAGAGAGCTTGCTCTCCCTGTCTTTGAGTACTGTTTTCGCTGTGCCGGTTACCTCTTTGCTAACATTCTCTTCAGCGCTGCAGGGAAACCAGGAACCACGTGGAGAAGGCACCCACACTGAAAGTGCCTGGAGGGAACATTGGGGCTTCTTCTCAGTGTCTCTGACATAGGGTTTCACTGTCCCGGGAAAGTCTCTGCTAACACCCTGCAGAGCGCTGTGCCCAATCTACAGAAACGTCTTGCGGTATCTCCTACAGGGAAAGTGCCAGGAGGGAACTGTCCATCTTGTTCTCAGTGTCTCTGAGAATTGCTCTGATTATCCCTGTGACCTCTTTGCTAAGACTCTCCAGAGAGCCGTCCTCAAAACCAACACACATCTTGACATATCTCCCACATTGATCGCAGTGTCTCCAGGAACGGCATTCAAGGAGCCAGGAACTTTTCTCCCTACACTGTCCATTGAGTTGTCCTCAAAACCAATATACATCCTGCTATATCTCCCACATGGAAAGTGCCAGGAGGGAGAAGTGGCGATTATGTTTAGACTTTCTCGGAACTGCTTCAAATCAACTAGATATCTTTGTGCTGTAAATCTCCCAACAGCCAAACGCAAAAGCAGCAAACATCTCGCTGTATGTCCCACATCCAAAGTGCCAAGAGAGAGCTTGCTCTCCCTGTCTTTGAGTACTGTTTTCGCTGTGCCGGTTACCTCTTTGCTAACATTCTCTTCAGCGCTGCAGGGAAACCAGGAACCACGTGGAGAAGGCACCCACACTGAAAGTGCCTGGAGGGAACATTGGGGCTTCTTCTCAGTGTCTCTGACATAGGGTTTCACTGTCCCGGGAAAGTCTCTGCTAACACCCTGCAGAGCGCTGTGCCCAATCTACAGAAACGTCTTGCGGTATCTCCTACAGGGAAAGTGCCAGGAGGGAACTGTCCATCTTGTTCTCAGTGTCTCTGAGAATTGCTCTGATTATCCCTGTGACCTCTTTGCTAAGACTCTCCAGAGAGCCGTCCTCAAAACCAACACACATCTTGACATATCTCCCACATTGATCGCAGTGTCTCCAGGAACGGCATTCAAGGAGCCAGGAACTTTTCTCCCTACACTGTCCATTGAGTTGTCCTCAAAACCAATATACATCCTGCTATATCTCCCACATGGAAAGTGCCAGGAGGGAGAAGTGGCGATTATGTTTAGACTTTCTCGGAACTGCTTCAAATCAACTAGATATCTTTGTGCTGTAAATCTCCCAACAGCCAAACGCAAAAGCAGCAAACATCTCGCTGTATGTCCCACATCCAAAGTGCCAAGAGAGAGCTTGCTCTCCCTGTCTTTGAGTACTGTTTTCGCTGTGCCGGTTACCTCTTTGCTAACATTCTCTTCAGCGCTGCAGGGAAACCAGGAACCACGTGGAGAAGGCACCCACACTGAAAGTGCCTGGAGGGAACATTGGGGCTTCTTCTCAGTGTCTCTGACATAGGGTTTCACTGTCCCGGGAAAGTCTCTGCTAACACCCTGCAGAGCGCTGTGCCCAATCTACAGAAACGTCTTGCGGTATCTCCTACAGGGAAAGTGCCAGGAGGGAACTGTCCATCTTGTTCTCAGTGTCTCTGAGAATTGCTCTGATTATCCCTGTGACCTCTTTGCTAAGACTCTCCAGAGAGCCGTCCTCAAAACCAACACACATCTTGACATATCTCCCTCATTGATCGCAGTGTCTCCAGGAACGGCATTCAAGGAGCCAGGAACTTTTCTCCCTACACTGTCCATTGAGTTGTCCTCAAAACCAATATACATCCTGCTATATCTCCCACATGGAAAGTGCCAGGAGGGAGAAGTGGCGATTATGTTTAGACTTTCTCGGAACTGCTTCAAATCAACTAGATATCTTTGTGCTGTAAATCTCCCAACAGCCAAACGCAAAAGCAGCAAACATCTCGCTGTATGTCCCACATCCAAAGTGCCAAGAGAGAGCTTGCTCTCCCTGTCTTTGAGTACTGTTTTCGCTGTGACGGTTACCTCTTTGCTAACATTCTCTTCAGCGCTGCAGGGAAACCAGGAACCACGTGGAGAAGGCACCCACACTGAAAGTGCCTGGAGGGAACATTGGGGCTTCTTCTCAGTGTCTCTGACATAGGGTTTCACTGTCCCGGGAAAGTCTCTGCTAACACCCTGCAGAGCGCTGTGCCCAATCTACAGAAACGTCTTGCGGTATCTCCTACAGGGAAAGTGCCAGGAGGGAACTGTCCATCTTGTTCTCAGTGTCTCTGAGAATTGCTCTGATTATCCCTGTGACCTCTTTGCTAAGACTCTCCAGAGAGCCGTCCTCAAAACCAACACACATCTTGACATATCTCCCTCATTGATCGCAGTGTCTCCAGGAACGGCATTCAAGGAGCCAGGAACTTTTCTCCCTACACTGTCCATTGAGTTGTCCTCAAAACCAATATACATCCTGCTATATCTCCCACATGGAAAGTGCCAGGAGGGAGAAGTGGCGATTATGTTTAGACTTTCTCGGAACTGCTTCAAATCAACTAGATATCTTTGTGCTGTAAATCTCCCAACAGCCAAACGCAAAAGCAGCAAACATCTCGCTGTATGTCCCACATCCAAAGTGCCAAGAGAGAGCTTGCTCTCCCTGTCTTTGAGTACTGTTTTCGCTGTGCCGGTTACCTCTTTGCTAACATTCTCTTCAGCGCTGCAGGGAAACCAGGAACCACGTGGAGAAGGCACCCACACTGAAAGTGCCTGGAGGGAACATTGGGGCTTTTTCTCAGTGTCTCTGACATAGGGTTTCACTGTCCCGGGAAAGTCTCTGCTAACACCCTGCAGAGCGCTGTGCCCAATCTACAGAAACGTCTTGCGGTATCTCCTACAGGGAAAGTGCCAGGAGGGAACTGTCCATCTTGTTCTCAGTGTCTCTGAGAATTGCTCTGATTATCCCTGTGACCTCTTTGCTAAGACTCTCCAGAGAGCCGTCCTCAAAACCAACACACATCTTGACATATCTCCCTCATTGATCGCAGTGTCTCCAGGAACGGCATTCAAGGAGCCAGGAACTTTTCTCCCTACACTGTCCATTGAGTTGTCCTCAAAACCAATATACATCCTGCTATATCTCCCACATGGAAAGTGCCAGGAGGGAGAAGTGGCGATTATGTTTAGACTTTCTCGGAACTGCTTCAAATCAACTAGATATCTTTGTGCTGTAAATCTCCCAACAGCCAAACGCAAAAGCAGCAAACATCTCGCTGTATGTCCCACATCCAAAGTGCCAAGAGAGAGCTTGCTCTCCCTGTCTTTGAGTACTGTTTTCGCTGTGCCGGTTACCTCTTTGCTAACATTCTCTTCAGCGCTGCAGGGAAACCAGGAACCACGTGGAGAAGGCACCCACACTGAAAGTGCCTGGAGGGAACATTGGGGCTTCTTCTCAGTGTCTCTGACATAGGGTTTCACTGTCCCGGGAAAGTCTCTGCTAACACCCTGCAGAGCGCTGTGCCCAATCTACAGAAACGTCTTGCGGTATCTCCTACAGGGAAAGTGCCAGGAGGGAACTGTCCATCTTGTTCTCAGTGTCTCTGAGAATTGCTCTGATTATCCCTGTGACCTCTTTGCTAAGACTCTCCAGAGAGCCGTCCTCAAAACCAACACACATCTTGACATATCTCCCACATTGATCGCAGTGTCTCCAGGAACGGCATTCAAGGAGCCAGGAACTTTTCTCCCTACACTGTCCATTGAGTTGTCCTCAAAACCAATATACATCCTGCTATATCTCCCACATGGAAAGTGCCAGGAGGGAGAAGTGGCGATTATGTTTAGACTTTCTCGGAACTGCTTCAAATCAACTAGATATCTTTGTGCTGTAAATCTCCCAACAGCCAAACGCAAAAGCAGCAAACATCTCGCTGTATGTCCCACATCCAAAGTGCCAAGAGAGAGCTTGCTCTCCCTGTCTTTGAGTACTGTTTTCGCTGTGCCGGTTACCTCTTTGCTAACATTCTCTTCAGCGCTGCAGGGAAACCAGGAACCACGTGGAGAAGGCACCCACACTGAAAGTGCCTGGAGGGAACATTGGGGCTTCTTCTCAGTGTCTCTGACATAGGGTTTCACTGTCCCGGGAAAGTCTCTGCTAACACCCTGCAGAGCGCTGTGCCCAATCTACAGAAACGTCTTGCGGTATCTCCTACAGGGAAAGTGCCAGGAGGGAACTGTCCATCTTGTTCTCAGTGTCTCTGAGAATTGCTCTGATTATCCCTGTGACCTCTTTGCTAAGACTCTCCAGAGAGCCGTCCTCAAAACCAACACACATCTTGACATATCTCCCTCATTGATCGCAGTGTCTCCAGGAACGGCATTCAAGGAGCCAGGAACTTTTCTCCCTACACTGTCCATTGAGTTGTCCTCAAAACCAATATACATCCTGCTATATCTCCCACATGGAAAGTGCCAGGAGGGAGAAGTGGCGATTATGTTTAGACTTTCTCGGAACTGCTTCAAATCAACTAGATATCTTTGTGCTGTAAATCTCCCAACAGCCAAACGCAAAAGCAGCAAACATCTCGCTGTATGTCCCACATCCAAAGTGCCAAGAGAGAGCTTGCTCTCCCTGTCTTTGAGTACTGTTTTCGCTGTGCCGGTTACCTCTTTGCTAACATTCTCTTCAGCGCTGCAGGGAAACCAGGAACCACGTGGAGAAGGCACCCACACTGAAAGTGCCTGGAGGGAACATTGGGGCTTTTTCTCAGTGTCTCTGACATAGGGTTTCACTGTCCCGGGAAAGTCTCTGCTAACACCCTGCAGAGCGCTGTGCCCAATCTACAGAAACGTCTTGCGGTATCTCCTACAGGGAAAGTGCCAGGAGGGAACTGTCCATCTTGTTCTCAGTGTCTCTGAGAATTGCTCTGATTATCCCTGTGACCTCTTTGCTAAGACTCTCCAGAGAGCCGTCCTCAAAACCAACACACATCTTGACATATCTCCCTCATTGACCGCAATGTCTCCAGGAACGGCATTCAAGGAGCCAGGAACTTTTCTCCCTACACTGTCCATTGAGTTGTCCTCAAAACCAATATACATCCTGCTATATCTCCCACATGGAAAGTGCCAGGAGGGAGAAGTGGCGATTATGTTTAGACTTTCTCGGAACTGCTTCAAATCAACTAGATATCTTTGTGCTGTAAATCTCCCAACAGCCAAACGCAAAAGCAGCAAACATCTCGCTGTATGTCCCACATCCAAAGTGCCAAGAGAGAGCTTGCTCTCCCTGTCTTTGAGTACTGTTTTCGCTGTGCCGGTTACCTCTTTGCTAACATTCTCTTCAGCGCTGCAGGGAAACCAGGAACCACGTGGAGAAGGCACCCACACTGAAAGTGCCTGGAGGGAACATTGGGGCTTCTTCTCAGTGTCTCTGACATAGGGTTTCACTGTCCCGGGAAAGTCTCTGCTAACACCCTGCAGAGCGCTGTGCCCAATCTACAGAAACGTCTTGCGGTATCTCCTACAGGGAAAGTGCCAGGAGGTAACTGTCCATCTTGTTCTCAGTGTCTCTGAGAATTGCTCTGATTATCCCTGTGACCTCTTTGCTAAGACTCTCCAGAGAGCCGTCCTCAAAACCAACACACATCTTGACATATCTCCCACATTGATCGCAGTGTCTCCAGGAACGGCATTCAAGGAGCCAGGAACTTTTCTCCCTACACTGTCCATTGAGTTGTCCTCAAAACCAATATACATCCTGCTATATCTCCCACATGGAAAGTGCCAGGAGGGAGAAGTGGCGATTATGTTTAGACTTTCTCGGAACTGCTTCAAATCAACTAGATATCTTTGTGCTGTAAATCTCCCAACAGCCAAACGCAAAAGCAGCAAACATCTCGCTGTATGTCCCACATCCAAAGTGCCAAGAGAGAGCTTGCTCTCCCTGTCTTTGAGTACTGTTTTCGCTGTGCCGGTTACCTCTTTGCTAACATTCTCTTCAGCGCTGCAGGGAAACCAGGAACCACGTGGAGAAGGCACCCACACTGAAAGTGCCTGGAGGGAACATTGGGGCTTCTTCTCAGTGTCTCTGACATAGGGTTTCACTGTCCCGGGAAAGTCTCTGCTAACACCCTGCAGAGCGCTGTGCCCAATCTACAGAAACGTCTTGCGGTATCTCCTACAGGGAAAGTGCCAGGAGGGAACTGTCCATCTTGTTCTCAGTGTCTCTGAGAATTGCTCTGATTATCCCTGTGACCTCTTTGCTAAGACTCTCCAGAGAGCCGTCCTCAAAACCAACACACATCTTGACATATCTCCCTCATTGATCGCAGTGTCTCCAGGAACGGCATTCAAGGAGCCAGGAACTTTTCTCCCTACACTGTCCATTGAGTTGTCCTCAAAACCAATATACATCCTGCTATATCTCCCACATGGAAAAGTGCCAGGAGGGAGAAGTGGCGATTATGTTTAGACTTTCTCGGAACTGCTTCAAATCAACTAGATATCTTTGTGCTGTAAATCTCCCAACAGCCAAACGCAAAAGCAGCAAACATCTCGCTGTATGTCCCACATCCAAAGTGCCAAGAGAGAGCTTGCTCTCCCTGTCTTTGAGTACTGTTTTCACTGTCCGGTTACCTCTTTGCTAACATTCTCTTCAGCGCTGCAGGGAAACCAGGAACCACGTGGAGAAGGCACCCACACTGAAAGTGCCTGGAGGGAACATTGGGGCTTCTTCTCAGTGTCTCTGACATAGGGTTTCACTGTCCCGGGAAAGTCTCTGCTAACACCCTGCAGAGCGCTGTGCCCAATCTACAGAAACGTCTTGCGGTATCTCCTACAGGGAAAGTGCCAGGAGGGAACTGTCGAGCTTGTTCTCAGTGTCTCTGAGAATTGCTCTGATTATCCCTGTGACCTCTTTGCTAAGACTCTCCAGAGAGCCGTCCTCAAAACAAACACACATCTTGACATATCTCCCACATTGATCGCAGTGTCTCCAGGAACGGCATTCAAGGAGCCAGGAACTTTTCTCCCTACACTGTCCATTGAGTTGTCCTCAAAACCAATATACATCCTGCTATATCTCCCACATGGAAAGTGCCAGGAGGGAGAAGTGGCGATTATGTTTAGACTTTCTCGAACTGCTTCAAATCAACTAGATATCTTTGTGCTGTAAATCTCCCAACAGCCAAACGCAAAAGCAGCAAACATCTCGCTGTATGTCCCACATCCAAAGTGCCAAGAGAGAGCTTGCTCTCCCTGTCTTTGAGTACTGTTTTCGCTGTGCCGGTTACCTCTTTGCTAACATTCTCTTCAGCGCTGCAGGGAAACCAGGAACCACGTGGAGAAGGCACCCACACTGAAAGTGCCTGGAGGGAACATTGGGGCTTCTTCTCAGTGTCTCTGACATAGGGTTTCACTGTCCCGGGAAAGTCTCTGCTAACACCCTGCAGAGCGCTGTGCCCAATCTACAGAAACGTCTTGCGGTATCTCCTACAGGGAAAGTGCCAGGAGGGAACTGTCCATCTTGTTCTCAGTGTCTCTGAGAATTGCTCTGATTATCCCTGTGACCTCTTTGCTAAGACTCTCCAGAGAGCCGTCCTCAAAACCAACACACATCTTGACATATCTCCCTCATTGATCGCAGTGTCTCCAGGAACGGCATTCAAGGAGCCAGGAACTTTTCTCCCTACACTGTCCATTGAGTTGTCCTCAAAACCAATATACATCCTGCTATATCTCCCACATGGAAAGTGCCAGGAGGGAGAAGTGGCGATTATGTTTAGACTTTCTCGGAACTGCTTCAAATCAACTAGATATCTTTGTGCTGTAAATCTCCCAACAGCCAAACGCAAAAGCAGCAAACATCTCGCTGTATGTCCCACATCCAAAGTGCCAAGAGAGAGCTTGCTCTCCCTGTCTTTGAGTACTGTTTTCGCTGTGCCGGTTACCTCTTTGCTAACATTCTCTTCAGCGCTGCAGGGAAACCAGGAACCACGTGGAGAAGGCACCCACACTGAAAGTGCCTGGAGGGAACATTGGGGCTTCTTCTCAGTGTCTCTGACATAGGGTTTCACTGTCCCGGGAAAGTCTCTGCTAACACCCTGCAGAGCGCTGTGCCCAATCTACAGAAACGTCTTGCGGTATCTCCTACAGGGAAAGTGCCAGGAGGGAACTGTCCATCTTGTTCTCAGTGTCTCTGAGAATTGCTCTGATTATCCCTGTGACCTCTTTGCTAAGACTCTCCAGAGAGCCGTCCTCAAAACCAACACACATCTTGACATATCTCCCTCATTGATCGCAGTGTCTCCAGGAACGGCATTCAAGGAGCCAGGAACTTTTCTCCCTACACTGTCCATTGAGTTGTCCTCAAAACCAATATACATCCTGCTATATCTCCCACATGGAAAGTGCCAGGAGGGAGAAGTGGCGATTATGTTTAGACTTTCTCGGAACTGCTTCAAATCAACTAGATATCTTTGTGCTGTAAATCTCCCAACAGCCAAACGCAAAAGCAGCAAACATCTCGCTGTATGTCCCACATCCAAAGTGCCAAGAGAGAGCTTGCTCTCCCTGTCTTTGAGTACTGTTTTCGCTGTGCCGGTTACCTCTTTGCTAACATTCTCTTCAGCGCTGCAGGGAAACCAGGAACCACGTGGAGAAGGCACCCACACTGAAAGTGCCTGGAGGGAACATTGGGGCTTCTTCTCAGTGTCTCTGACATAGGGTTTCACTGTCCCGGGAAAGTCTCTGCTAACACCCTGCAGAGCGCTGTGCCCAATCTACAGAAACGTCTTGCGGTATCTCCTACAGGGAAAGTGCCAGGAGGGAACTGTCCATCTTGTTCTCAGTGTCTCTGAGAATTGCTCTGATTATCCCTGTGACCTCTTTGCTAAGACTCTCCAGAGAGCCGTCCTCAAAACCAACACACATCTTGACATATCTCCCTCATTGATCGCAGTGTCTCCAGGAACGGCATTCAAGGAGCCAGGAACTTTTCTCCCTACACTGTCCATTGAGTTGTCCTCAAAACCAATATACATCCTGCTATATCTCCCACATGGAAAGTGCCAGGAGGGAGAAGTGGCGATTATGTTTAGACTTTCTCGGAACTGCTTCAAATCAACTAGATATCTTTGTGCTGTAAATCTCCCAACAGCCAAACGCAAAAGCAGCAAACATCTCGCTGTATGTCCCACATCCAAAGTGCCAAGAGAGAGCTTGCTCTCCCTGTCTTTGAGTACTGTTTTCGCTGTGCCGGTTACCTCTTTGCTAACATTCTCTTCAGCGCTGCAGGGAAACCAGGAACCACGTGGAGAAGGCACCCACACTGAAAGTGCCTGGAGGGAACATTGGGGCTTCTTCTCAGTGTCTCTGACATAGGGTTTCACTGTCCCGGGAAAGTCTCTGCTAACACCCTGCAGAGCGCTGTGCCCAATCTACAGAAACGTCTTGCGGTATCTCCTACAGGGAAAGTGCCAGGAGGGAACTGTCCATCTTGTTCTCAGTGTCTCTGAGAATTGCTCTGATTATCCCTGTGACCTCTTTGCTAAGACTCTCCAGAGAGCCGTCCTCAAAACCAACACACATCTTGACATATCTCCCTCATTGATCGCAGTGTCTCCAGGAACGGCATTCAAGGAGCCAGGAACTTTTCTCCCTACACTGTCCATTGAGTTGTCCTCAAAACCAATATACATCCTGCTATATCTCCCACATGGAAAGTGCCAGGAGGGAGAAGTGGCGATTATGTTTAGACTTTCTCGGAACTGCTTCAAATCAACTAGATATCTTTGTGCTGTAAATCTCCCAACAGCCAAACGCAAAAGCAGCAAACATCTCGCTGTATGTCCCACATCCAAAGTGCCAAGAGAGAGCTTGCTCTCCCTGTCTTTGAGTACTGTTTTCGCTGTGCCGGTTACCTCTTTGCTAACATTCTCTTCAGCGCTGCAGGGAAACCAGGAACCACGTGGAGAAGGCACCCACACTGAAAGTGCCTGGAGGGAACATTGGGGCTTCTTCTCAGTGTCTCTGACATAGGGTTTCACTGTCCCGGGAAAGTCTCTGCTAACACCCTGCAGAGCGCTGTGCCCAATCTACAGAAACGTCTTGCGGTATCTCCTACAGGGAAAGTGCCAGGAGGGAACTGTCCATCTTGTTCTCAGTGTCTCTGAGAATTGCTCTGATTATCCCTGTGACCTCTTTGCTAAGACTCTCCAGAGAGCCGTCCTCAAAACCAACACACATCTTGACATATCTCCCTCATTGACCGCAATGTCTCCAGGAACGGCATTCAAGGAGCCAGGAACTTTTCTCCCTACACTGTCCATTGAGTTGTCCTCAAAACCAATATACATCCTGCTATATCTCCCACATGGAAAGTGCCAGGAGGGAGAAGTGGCGATTATGTTTAGACTTTCTCGGAACTGCTTCAAATCAACTAGATATCTTTGTGCTGTAAATCTCCCAACAGCCAAACGCAAAAGCAGCAAACATCTCGCTGTATGTCCCACATCCAAAGTGCCAAGAGAGAGCTTGCTCTCCCTGTCTTTGAGTACTGTTTTCGCTGTGCCGGTTACCTCTTTGCTAACATTCTCTTCAGCGCTGCAGGGAAACCAGGAACCACGTGGAGAAGGCACCCACACTGAAAGTGCCTGGAGGGAACATTGGGGCTTCTTCTCAGTGTCTCTGACATAGGGTTTCACTGTCCCGGGAAAGTCTCTGCTAACACCCTGCAGAGCGCTGTGCCCAATCTACAGAAACGTCTTGCGGTATCTCCTACAGGGAAAGTGCCAGGAGGGAACTGTCCATCTTGTTCTCAGTGTCTCTGAGAATTGCTCTGATTATCCCTGTGACCTCTTTGCTAAGACTCTCCAGAGAGCCGTCCTCAAAACCAACACACATCTTGACATATCTCCCACATTGATCGCAGTGTCTCCAGGAACGGCATTCAAGGAGCCAGGAACTTTTCTCCCTACACTGTCCATTGAGTTGTCCTCAAAACCAATATACATCCTGCTATATCTCCCACATGGAAAGTGCCAGGAGGGAGAAGTGGCGATTATGTTTAGACTTTCTCGGAACTGCTTCAAATCAACTAGATATCTTTGTGCTGTAAATCTCCCAACAGCCAAACGCAAAAGCAGCAAACATCTCGCTGTATGTCCCACATCCAAAGTGCCAAGAGAGAGCTTGCTCTCCCTGTCTTTGAGTACTGTTTTCGCTGTGCCGGTTACCTCTTTGCTAACATTCTCTTCAGCGCTGCAGGGAAACCAGGAACCACGTGGAGAAGGCACCCACACTGAAAGTGCCTGGAGGGAACATTGGGGCTTTTTCTCAGTGTCTCTGACATAGGGTTTCACTGTCCCGGGAAAGTCTCTGCTAACACCCTGCAGAGCGCTGTGCCCAATCTACAGAAACGTCTTGCGGTATCTCCTACAGGGAAAGTGCCAGGAGGGAACTGTCCATCTTGTTCTCAGTGTCTCTGAGAATTGCTCTGATTATCCCTGTGACCTCTTTGCTAAGACTCTCCAGAGAGCCGTCCTCAAAACCAACACACATCTTGACATATCTCCCTCATTGACCGCAATGTCTCCAGGAACGGCATTCAAGGAGCCAGGAACTTTTCTCCCTACACTGTCCATTGAGTTGTCCTCAAAACCAATATACATCCTGCTATATCTCCCACATGGAAAGTGCCAGGAGGGAGAAGTGGCGATTATGTTTAGACTTTCTCGGAACTGCTTCAAATCAACTAGATATCTTTGTGCTGTAAATCTCCCAACAGCCAAACGCAAAAGCAGCAAACATCTCGCTGTATGTCCCACATCCAAAGTGCCAAGAGAGAGCTTGCTCTCCCTGTCTTTGAGTACTGTTTTCGCTGTGCCGGTTACCTCTTTGCTAACATTCTCTTCAGCGCTGCAGGGAAACCAGGAACCACGTGGAGAAGGCACCCACACTGAAAGTGCCTGGAGGGAACATTGGGGCTTCTTCTCAGTGTCTCTGACATAGGGTTTCACTGTCCCGGGAAAGTCTCTGCTAACACCCTGCAGAGCGCTGTGCCCAATCTACAGAAACGTCTTGCGGTATCTCCTACAGGGAAAGTGCCAGGAGGGAACTGTCCATCTTGTTCTCAGTGTCTCTGAGAATTGCTCTGATTATCCCTGTGACCTCTTTGCTAAGACTCTCCAGAGAGCCGTCCTCAAAACCAACACACATCTTGACATATCTCCCACATTGATCGCAGTGTCTCCAGGAACGGCATTCAAGGAGCCAGGAACTTTTCTCCCTACACTGTCCATTGAGTTGTCCTCAAAACCAATATACATCCTGCTATATCTCCCACATGGAAAGTGCCAGGAGGGAGAAGTGGCGATTATGTTTAGACTTTCTCGGAACTGCTTCAAATCAACTAGATATCTTTGTGCTGTAAATCTCCCAACAGCCAAACGCAAAAGCAGCAAACATCTCGCTGTATGTCCCACATCCAAAGTGCCAAGAGAGAGCTTGCTCTCCCTGTCTTTGAGTACTGTTTTCGCTGTGCCGGTTACCTCTTTGCTAACATTCTCTTCAGCGCTGCAGGGAAACCAGGAACCACGTGGAGAAGGCACCCACACTGAAAGTGCCTGGAGGGAACATTGGGGCTTCTTCTCAGTGTCTCTGACATAGGGTTTCACTGTCCCGGGAAAGTCTCTGCTAACACCCTGCAGAGCGCTGTGCCCAATCTACAGAAACGTCTTGCGGTATCTCCTACAGGGAAAGTGCCAGGAGGGAACTGTCCATCTTGTTCTCAGTGTCTCTGAGAATTGCTCTGATTATCCCTGTGACCTCTTTGCTAAGACTCTCCAGAGAGCCGTCCTCAAAACCAACACACATCTTGACATATCTCCCACATTGATCGCAGTGTCTCCAGGAACGGCATTCAAGGAGCCAGGAACTTTTCTCCCTACACTGTCCATTGAGTTGTCCTCAAAACCAATATACATCCTGCTATATCTCCCACATGGAAAGTGCCAGGAGGGAGAAGTGGCGATTATGTTTAGACTTTCTCGGAACTGCTTCAAATCAACTAGATATCTTTGTGCTGTAAATCTCCCAACAGCCAAACGCAAAAGCAGCAAACATCTCGCTGTATGTCCCACATCCAAAGTGCCAAGAGAGAGCTTGCTCTCCCTGTCTTTGAGTACTGTTTTCGCTGTGCCGGTTACCTCTTTGCTAACATTCTCTTCAGCGCTGCAGGGAAACCAGGAACCACGTGGAGAAGGCACCCACACTGAAAGTGCCTGGAGGGAACATTGGGGCTTCTTCTCAGTGTCTCTGACATAGGGTTTCACTGTCCCGGGAAAGTCTCTGCTAACACCCTGCAGAGCGCTGTGCCCAATCTACAGAAACGTCTTGCGGTATCTCCTACAGGGAAAGTGCCAGGAGGGAACTGTCCATCTTGTTCTCAGTGTCTCTGAGAATTGCTCTGATTATCCCTGTGACCTCTTTGCTAAGACTCTCCAGAGAGCCGTCCTCAAAACCAACACACATCTTGACATATCTCCCTCATTGATCGCAGTGTCTCCAGGAACGGCATTCAAGGAGCCAGGAACTTTTCTCCCTACACTGTCCATTGAGTTGTCCTCAAAACCAATATACATCCTGCTATATCTCCCACATGGAAAGTGCCAGGAGGGAGAAGTGGCGATTATGTTTAGACTTTCTCGGAACTGCTTCAAATCAACTAGATATCTTTGTGCTGTAAATCTCCCAACAGCCAAACGCAAAAGCAGCAAACATCTCGCTGTATGTCCCACATCCAAAGTGCCAAGAGAGAGCTTGCTCTCCCTGTCTTTGAGTACTGTTTTCACTGTCCCGGTTACCTCTTTGCTAACATTCTCTTCAGCGCTGCAGGGAAACCAGGAACCACGTGGAGAAGGCACCCACACTGAAAGTGCCTGGAGGGAACATTGGGGCTTCTTCTCAGTGTCTCTGACATAGGGTTTCACTGTCCCGGGAAAGTCTCTGCTAACACCCTGCAGAGCGCTGTGCCCAATCTACAGAAACGTCTTGCGGTATCTCCTACAGGGAAAGTGCCAGGAGGGAACTGTCGAGCTTGTTCTCAGTGTCTCTGAGAATTGCTCTGATTATCCCTGTGACCTCTTTGCTAAGACTCTCCAGAGAGCCGTCCTCAAAACAAACACACATCTTGACATATCTCCCACATTGATCGCAGTGTCTCCAGGAACGGCATTCAAGGAGCCAGGAACTTTTCTCCCTACACTGTCCATTGAGTTGTCCTCAAAACCAATATACATCCTGCTATATCTCCCACATGGAAAGTGCCAGGAGGGAGAAGTGGCGATTATGTTTAGACTTTCTCGGAACTGCTTCAAATCAACTAGATATCTTTGTGCTGTAAATCTCCCAACAGCCAAACGCAAAAGCAGCAAACATCTCGCTGTATGTCCCACATCCAAAGTGCCAAGAGAGAGCTTGCTCTCCCTGTCTTTGAGTACTGTTTTCGCTGTGCCGGTTACCTCTTTGCTAACATTCTCTTCAGCGCTGCAGGGAAACCAGGAACCACGTGGAGAAGGCACCCACACTGAAAGTGCCTGGAGGGAACATTGGGGCTTCTTCTCAGTGTCTCTGACATAGGGTTTCACTGTCCCGGGAAAGTCTCTGCTAACACCCTGCAGAGCGCTGTGCCCAATCTACAGAAACGTCTTGCGGTATCTCCTACAGGGAAAGTGCCAGGAGGGAACTGTCCATCTTGTTCTCAGTGTCTCTGAGAATTGCTCTGATTATCCCTGTGACCTCTTTGCTAAGACTCTCCAGAGAGCCGTCCTCAAAACCAACACACATCTTGACATATCTCCCTCATTGATCGCAGTGTCTCCAGGAACGGCATTCAAGGAGCCAGGAACTTTTCTCCCTACACTGTCCATTGAGTTGTCCTCAAAACCAATATACATCCTGCTATATCTCCCACATGGAAAGTGCCAGGAGGGAGAAGTGGCGATTATGTTTAGACTTTCTCGGAACTGCTTCAAATCAACTAGATATCTTTGTGCTGTAAATCTCCCAACAGCCAAACGCAAAAGCAGCAAACATCTCGCTGTATGTCCCACATCCAAAGTGCCAAGAGAGAGCTTGCTCTCCCTGTCTTTGAGTACTGTTTTCGCTGTGCCGGTTACCTCTTTGCTAACATTCTCTTCAGCGCTGCAGGGAAACCAGGAACCACGTGGAGAAGGCACCCACACTGAAAGTGCCTGGAGGGAACATTGGGGCTTCTTCTCAGTGTCTCTGACATAGGGTTTCACTGTCCCGGGAAAGTCTCTGCTAACACCCTGCAGAGCGCTGTGCCCAATCTACAGAAACGTCTTGCGGTATCTCCTACAGGGAAAGTGCCAGGAGGGAACTGTCCATCTTGTTCTCAGTGTCTCTGAGAATTGCTCTGATTATCCCTGTGACCTCTTTGCTAAGACTCTCCAGAGAGCCGTCCTCAAAACCAACACACATCTTGACATATCTCCCTCATTGATCGCAGTGTCTCCAGGAACGGCATTCAAGGAGCCAGGAACTTTTCTCCCTACACTGTCCATTGAGTTGTCCTCAAAACCAATATACATCCTGCTATATCTCCCACATGGAAAGTGCCAGGAGGGAGAAGTGGCGATTATGTTTAGACTTTCTCGGAACTGCTTCAAATCAACTAGATATCTTTGTGCTGTAAATCTCCCAACAGCCAAACGCAAAAGCAGCAAACATCTCGCTGTATGTCCCACATCCAAAGTGCCAAGAGAGAGCTTGCTCTCCCTGTCTTTGAGTACTGTTTTCGCTGTGCCGGTTACCTCTTTGCTAACATTCTCTTCAGCGCTGCAGGGAAACCAGGAACCACGTGGAGAAGGCACCCACACTGAAAGTGCCTGGAGGGAACATTGGGGCTTCTTCTCAGTGTCTCTGACATAGGGTTTCACTGTCCCGGGAAAGTCTCTGCTAACACCCTGCAGAGCGCTGTGCCCAATCTACAGAAACGTCTTGTGGTATCTCCTACAGGGAAAGTGCCAGGAGGGAACTGTCCATCTTGTTCTCAGTGTCTCTGAGAATTGCTCTGATTATCCCTGTGACCTCTTTGCTAAGACTCTCCAGAGAGCCGTCCTCAAAACCAACACACATCTTGACATATCTCCCACATTGATCGCAGTGTCTCCAGGAACGGCATTCAAGGAGCCAGGAACTTTTCTCCCTACACTGTCCATTGAGTTGTCCTCAAAACCAATATACATCCTGCTATATCTCCCACATGGAAAGTGCCAGGAGGGAGAAGTGGCGATTATGTTTAGACTTTCTCGGAACTGCTTCAAATCAACTAGATATCTTTGTGCTGTAAATCTCCCAACAGCCAAACGCAAAAGCAGCAAACATCTCGCTGTATGTCCCACATCCAAAGTGCCAAGAGAGAGCTTGCTCTCCCTGTCTTTGAGTACTGTTTTCGCTGTGCCGGTTACCTCTTTGCTAACATTCTCTTCAGCGCTGCAGGGAAACCAGGAACCACGTGGAGAAGGCACCCACACTGAAAGTGCCTGGAGGGAACATTGGGGCTTCTTCTCAGTGTCTCTGACATAGGGTTTCACTGTCCCGGGAAAGTCTCTGCTAACACCCTGCAGAGCGCTGTGCCCAATCTACAGAAACGTCTTGCGGTATCTCCTACAGGGAAAGTGCCAGGAGGGAACTGTCCATCTTGTTCTCAGTGTCTCTGAGAATTGCTCTGATTATCCCTGTGACCTCTTTGCTAAGACTCTCCAGAGAGCCGTCCTCAAAACCAACACACATCTTGACATATCTCCCTCATTGATCGCAGTGTCTCCAGGAACGGCATTCAAGGAGCCAGGAACTTTTCTCCCTACACTGTCCATTGAGTTGTCCTCAAAACCAATATACATCCTGCTATATCTCCCACATGGAAAGTGCCAGGAGGGAGAAGTGGCGATTATGTTTAGACTTTCTCGGAACTGCTTCAAATCAACTAGATATCTTTGTGCTGTAAATCTCCCAACAGCCAAACGCAAAAGCAGCAAACATCTCGCTGTATGTCCCACATCCAAAGTGCCAAGAGAGAGCTTGCTCTCCCTGTCTTTGAGTACTGTTTTCGCTGTGCCGGTTACCTCTTTGCTAACATTCTCTTCAGCGCTGCAGGGAAACCAGGAACCACGTGGAGAAGGCACCCACACTGAAAGTGCCTGGAGGGAACATTGGGGCTTCTTCTCAGTGTCTCTGACATAGGGTTTCACTGTCCCGGGAAAGTCTCTGCTAACACCCTGCAGAGCGCTGTGCCCAATCTACAGAAACGTCTTGCGGTATCTCCTACAGGGAAAGTGCCAGGAGGGAACTGTCCATCTTGTTCTCAGTGTCTCTGAGAATTGCTCTGATTATCCCTGTGACCTCTTTGCTAAGACTCTCCAGAGAGCCGTCCTCAAAACCAACACACATCTTGACATATCTCCCTCATTGACCGCAATGTCTCCAGGAACGGCATTCAAGGAGCCAGGAACTTTTCTCCCTACACTGTCCATTGAGTTGTCCTCAAAACCAATATACATCCTGCTATATCTCCCACATGGAAAGTGCCAGGAGGGAGAAGTGGCGATTATGTTTAGACTTTCTCGGAACTGCTTCAAATCAACTAGATATCTTTGTGCTGTAAATCTCCCAACAGCCAAACGCAAAAGCAGCAAACATCTCGCTGTATGTCCCACATCCAAAGTGCCAAGAGAGAGCTTGCTCTCCCTGTCTTTGAGTACTGTTTTCGCTGTGCCGGTTACCTCTTTGCTAACATTCTCTTCAGCGCTGCAGGGAAACCAGGAACCACGTGGAGAAGGCACCCACACTGAAAGTGCCTGGAGGGAACATTGGGGCTTCTTCTCAGTGTCTCTGACATAGGGTTTCACTGTCCCGGGAAAGTCTCTGCTAACACCCTGCAGAGCGCTGTGCCCAATCTACAGAAACGTCTTGCGGTATCTCCTACAGGGAAAGTGCCAGGAGGGAACTGTCCATCTTGTTCTCAGTGTCTCTGAGAATTGCTCTGATTATCCCTGTGACCTCTTTGCTAAGACTCTCCAGAGAGCCGTCCTCAAAACCAACACACATCTTGACATATCTCCCACATTGATCGCAGTGTCTCCAGGAACGGCATTCAAGGAGCCAGGAACTTTTCTCCCTACACTGTCCATTGAGTTGTCCTCAAAACCAATATACATCCTGCTATATCTCCCACATGGAAAGTGCCAGGAGGGAGAAGTGGCGATTATGTTTAGACTTTCTCGGAACTGCTTCAAATCAACTAGATATCTTTGTGCTGTAAATCTCCCAACAGCCAAACGCAAAAGCAGCAAACATCTCGCTGTATGTCCCACATCCAAAGTGCCAAGAGAGAGCTTGCTCTCCCTGTCTTTGAGTACTGTTTTCGCTGTGCCGGTTACCTCTTTGCTAACATTCTCTTCAGCGCTGCAGGGAAACCAGGAACCACGTGGAGAAGGCACCCACACTGAAAGTGCCTGGAGGGAACATTGGGGCTTTTTCTCAGTGTCTCTGACATAGGGTTTCACTGTCCCGGGAAAGTCTCTGCTAACACCCTGCAGAGCGCTGTGCCCAATCTACAGAAACGTCTTGCGGTATCTCCTACAGGGAAAGTGCCAGGAGGGAACTGTCCATCTTGTTCTCAGTGTCTCTGAGAATTGCTCTGATTATCCCTGTGACCTCTTTGCTAAGACTCTCCAGAGAGCCGTCCTCAAAACCAACACACATCTTGACATATCTCCCTCATTGACCGCAATGTCTCCAGGAACGGCATTCAAGGAGCCAGGAACTTTTCTCCCTACACTGTCCATTGAGTTGTCCTCAAAACCAATATACATCCTGCTATATCTCCCACATGGAAAGTGCCAGGAGGGAGAAGTGGCGATTATGTTTAGACTTTCTCGGAACTGCTTCAAATCAACTAGATATCTTTGTGCTGTAAATCTCCCAACAGCCAAACGCAAAAGCAGCAAACATCTCGCTGTATGTCCCACATCCAAAGTGCCAAGAGAGAGCTTGCTCTCCCTGTCTTTGAGTACTGTTTTCGCTGTGCCGGTTACCTCTTTGCTAACATTCTCTTCAGCGCTGCAGGGAAACCAGGAACCACGTGGAGAAGGCACCCACACTGAAAGTGCCTGGAGGGAACATTGGGGCTTCTTCTCAGTGTCTCTGACATAGGGTTTCACTGTCCCGGGAAAGTCTCTGCTAACACCCTGCAGAGCGCTGTGCCCAATCTACAGAAACGTCTTGCGGTATCTCCTACAGGGAAAGTGCCAGGAGGGAACTGTCCATCTTGTTCTCAGTGTCTCTGAGAATTGCTCTGATTATCCCTGTGACCTCTTTGCTAAGACTCTCCAGAGAGCCGTCCTCAAAACCAACACACATCTTGACATATCTCCCACATTGATCGCAGTGTCTCCAGGAACGGCATTCAAGGAGCCAGGAACTTTTCTCCCTACACTGTCCATTGAGTTGTCCTCAAAACCAATATACATCCTGCTATATCTCCCACATGGAAAGTGCCAGGAGGGAGAAGTGGCGATTATGTTTAGACTTTCTCGGAACTGCTTCAAATCAACTAGATATCTTTGTGCTGTAAATCTCCCAACAGCCAAACGCAAAAGCAGCAAACATCTCGCTGTATGTCCCACATCCAAAGTGCCAAGAGAGAGCTTGCTCTCCCTGTCTTTGAGTACTGTTTTCGCTGTGCCGGTTACCTCTTTGCTAACATTCTCTTCAGCGCTGCAGGGAAACCAGGAACCACGTGGAGAAGGCACCCACACTGAAAGTGCCTGGAGGGAACATTGGGGCTTCTTCTCAGTGTCTCTGACATAGGGTTTCACTGTCCCGGGAAAGTCTCTGCTAACACCCTGCAGAGCGCTGTGCCCAATCTACAGAAACGTCTTGCGGTATCTCCTACAGGGAAAGTGCCAGGAGGGAACTGTCCATCTTGTTCTCAGTGTCTCTGAGAATTGCTCTGATTATCCCTGTGACCTCTTTGCTAAGACTCTCCAGAGAGCCGTCCTCAAAACCAACACACATCTTGACATATCTCCCACATTGATCGCAGTGTCTCCAGGAACGGCATTCAAGGAGCCAGGAACTTTTCTCCCTACACTGTCCATTGAGTTGTCCTCAAAACCAATATACATCCTGCTATATCTCCCACATGGAAAGTGCCAGGAGGGAGAAGTGGCGATTATGTTTAGACTTTCTCGGAACTGCTTCAAATCAACTAGATATCTTTGTGCTGTAAATCTCCCAACAGCCAAACGCAAAAGCAGCAAACATCTCGCTGTATGTCCCACATCCAAAGTGCCAAGAGAGAGCTTGCTCTCCCTGTCTTTGAGTACTGTTTTCGCTGTGCCGGTTACCTCTTTGCTAACATTCTCTTCAGCGCTGCAGGGAAACCAGGAACCACGTGGAGAAGGCACCCACACTGAAAGTGCCTGGAGGGAACATTGGGGCTTCTTCTCAGTGTCTCTGACATAGGGTTTCACTGTCCCGGGAAAGTCTCTGCTAACACCCTGCAGAGCGCTGTGCCCAATCTACAGAAACGTCTTGCGGTATCTCCTACAGGGAAAGTGCCAGGAGGGAACTGTCCATCTTGTTCTCAGTGTCTCTGAGAATTGCTCTGATTATCCCTGTGACCTCTTTGCTAAGACTCTCCAGAGAGCCGTCCTCAAAACCAACACACATCTTGACATATCTCCCTCATTGATCGCAGTGTCTCCAGGAACGGCATTCAAGGAGCCAGGAACTTTTCTCCCTACACTGTCCATTGAGTTGTCCTCAAAACCAATATACATCCTGCTATATCTCCCACATGGAAAGTGCCAGGAGGGAGAAGTGGCGATTATGTTTAGACTTTCTCGGAACTGCTTCAAATCAACTAGATATCTTTGTGCTGTAAATCTCCCAACAGCCAAACGCAAAAGCAGCAAACATCTCGCTGTATGTCCCACATCCAAAGTGCCAAGAGAGAGCTTGCTCTCCCTGTCTTTGAGTACTGTTTTCGCTGTGCCGGTTACCTCTTTGCTAACATTCTCTTCAGCGCTGCAGGGAAACCAGGAACCACGTGGAGAAGGCACCCACACTGAAAGTGCCTGGAGGGAACATTGGGGCTTCTTCTCAGTGTCTCTGACATAGGGTTTCACTGTCCCGGGAAAGTCTCTGCTAACACCCTGCAGAGCGCTGTGCCCAATCTACAGAAACGTCTTGCGGTATCTCCTACAGGGAAAGTGCCAGGAGGGAACTGTCCATCTTGTTCTCAGTGTCTCTGAGAATTGCTCTGATTATCCCTGTGACCTCTTTGCTAAGACTCTCCAGAGAGCCGTCCTCAAAACCAACACACATCTTGACATATCTCCCTCATTGATCGCAGTGTCTCCAGGAACGGCATTCAAGGAGCCAGGAACTTTTCTCCCTACACTGTCCATTGAGTTGTCCTCAAAACCAATATACATCCTGCTATATCTCCCACATGGAAAGTGCCAGGAGGGAGAAGTGGCGATTATGTTTAGACTTTCTCGGAACTGCTTCAAATCAACTAGATATCTTTGTGCTGTAAATCTCCCAACAGCCAAACGCAAAAGCAGCAAACATCTCGCTGTATGTCCCACATCCAAAGTGCCAAGAGAGAGCTTGCTCTCCCTGTCTTTGAGTACTGTTTTCGCTGTGCCGGTTACCTCTTTGCTAACATTCTCTTCAGCGCTGCAGGGAAACCAGGAACCACGTGGAGAAGGCACCCACACTGAAAGTGCCTGGAGGGAACATTGGGGCTTCTTCTCAGTGTCTCTGACATAGGGTTTCACTGTCCCGGGAAAGTCTCTGCTAACACCCTGCAGAGCGCTGTGCCCAATCTACAGAAACGTCTTGCGGTATCTCCTACAGGGAAAGTGCCAGGAGGGAACTGTCCATCTTGTTCTCAGTGTCTCTGAGAATTGCTCTGATTATCCCTGTGACCTCTTTGCTAAGACTCTCCAGAGAGCCGTCCTCAAAACCAACACACATCTTGACATATCTCCCTCATTGATCGCAGTGTCTCCAGGAACGGCATTCAAGGAGCCAGGAACTTTTCTCCCTACACTGTCCATTGAGTTGTCCTCAAAACCAATATACATCCTGCTATATCTCCCACATGGAAAGTGCCAGGAGGGAGAAGTGGCGATTATGTTTAGACTTTCTCGGAACTGCTTCAAATCAACTAGATATCTTTGTGCTGTAAATCTCCCAACAGCCAAACGCAAAAGCAGCAAACATCTCGCTGTATGTCCCACATCCAAAGTGCCAAGAGAGAGCTTGCTCTCCCTGTCTTTGAGTACTGTTTTCGCTGTGACGGTTACCTCTTTGCTAACATTCTCTTCAGCGCTGCAGGGAAACCAGGAACCACGTGGAGAAGGCACCCACACTGAAAGTGCCTGGAGGGAACATTGGGGCTTCTTCTCAGTGTCTCTGACATAGGGTTTCACTGTCCCGGGAAAGTCTCTGCTAACACCCTGCAGAGCGCTGTGCCCAATCTACAGAAACGTCTTGCGGTATCTCCTACAGGGAAAGTGCCAGGAGGGAACTGTCCATCTTGTTCTCAGTGTCTCTGAGAATTGCTCTGATTATCCCTGTGACCTCTTTGCTAAGACTCTCCAGAGAGCCGTCCTCAAAACCAACACACATCTTGACATATCTCCCACATTGATCGCAGTGTCTCCAGGAACGGCATTCAAGGAGCCAGGAACTTTTCTCCCTACACTGTCCATTGAGTTGTCCTCAAAACCAATATACATCCTGCTATATCTCCCACATGGAAAGTGCCAGGAGGGAGAAGTGGCGATTATGTTTAGACTTTCTCGGAACTGCTTCAAATCAACTAGATATCTTTGTGCTGTAAATCTCCCAACAGCCAAACGCAAAAGCAGCAAACATCTCGCTGTATGTCCCACATCCAAAGTGCCAAGAGAGAGCTTGCTCTCCCTGTCTTTGAGTACTGTTTTCGCTGTGCCGGTTACCTCTTTGCTAACATTCTCTTCAGCGCTGCAGGGAAACCAGGAACCACGTGGAGAAGGCACCCACACTGAAAGTGCCTGGAGGGAACATTGGGGCTTCTTCTCAGTGTCTCTGACATAGGGTTTCACTGTCCCGGGAAAGTCTCTGCTAACACCCTGCAGAGCGCTGTGCCCAATCTACAGAAACGTCTTGCGGTATCTCCTACAGGGAAAGTGCCAGGAGGGAACTGTCCATCTTGTTCTCAGTGTCTCTGAGAATTGCTCTGATTATCCCTGTGACCTCTTTGCTAAGACTCTCCAGAGAGCCGTCCTCAAAACCAACACACATCTTGACATATCTCCCTCATTGATCGCAGTGTCTCCAGGAACGGCATTCAAGGAGCCAGGAACTTTTCTCCCTACACTGTCCATTGAGTTGTCCTCAAAACCAATATACATCCTGCTATATCTCCCACATGGAAAGTGCCAGGAGGGAGAAGTGGCGATTATGTTTAGACTTTCTCGGAACTGCTTCAAATCAACTAGATATCTTTGTGCTGTAAATCTCCCAACAGCCAAACGCAAAAGCAGCAAACATCTCGCTGTATGTCCCACATCCAAAGTGCCAAGAGAGAGCTTGCTCTCCCTGTCTTTGAGTACTGTTTTCGCTGTGCCGGTTACCTCTTTGCTAACATTCTCTTCAGCGCTGCAGGGAAACCAGGAACCACGTGGAGAAGGCACCCACACTGAAAGTGCCTGGAGGGAACATTGGGGCTTCTTCTCAGTGTCTCTGACATAGGGTTTCACTGTCCCGGGAAAGTCTCTGCTAACACCCTGCAGAGCGCTGTGCCCAATCTACAGAAACGTCTTGCGGTATCTCCTACAGGGAAAGTGCCAGGAGGGAACTGTCCATCTTGTTCTCAGTGTCTCTGAGAATTGCTCTGATTATCCCTGTGACCTCTTTGCTAAGACTCTCCAGAGAGCCGTCCTCAAAACCAACACACATCTTGACATATCTCCCACATTGATCGCAGTGTCTCCAGGAACGGCATTCAAGGAGCCAGGAACTTTTCTCCCTACACTGTCCATTGAGTTGTCCTCAAAACCAATATACATCCTGCTATATCTCCCACATGGAAAGTGCCAGGAGGGAGAAGTGGCGATTATGTTTAGACTTTCTCGGAACTGCTTCAAATCAACTAGATATCTTTGTGCTGTAAATCTCCCAACAGCCAAACGCAAAAGCAGCAAACATCTCGCTGTATGTCCCACATCCAAAGTGCCAAGAGAGAGCTTGCTCTCCCTGTCTTTGAGTACTGTTTTCGCTGTGCCGGTTACCTCTTTGCTAACATTCTCTTCAGCGCTGCAGGGAAACCAGGAACCACGTGGAGAAGGCACCCACACTGAAAGTGCCTGGAGGGAACATTGGGGCTTCTTCTCAGTGTCTCTGACATAGGGTTTCACTGTCCCGGGAAAGTCTCTGCTAACACCCTGCAGAGCGCTGTGCCCAATCTACAGAAACGTCTTGCGGTATCTCCTACAGGGAAAGTGCCAGGAGGGAACTGTCCATCTTGTTCTCAGTGTCTCTGAGAATTGCTCTGATTATCCCTGTGACCTCTTTGCTAAGACTCTCCAGAGAGCCGTCCTCAAAACCAACACACATCTTGACATATCTCCCTCATTGATCGCAGTGTCTCCAGGAACGGCATTCAAGGAGCCAGGAACTTTTCTCCCTACACTGTCCATTGAGTTGTCCTCAAAACCAATATACATCCTGCTATATCTCCCACATGGAAAGTGCCAGGAGGGAGAAGTGGCGATTATGTTTAGACTTTCTCGGAACTGCTTCAAATCAACTAGATATCTTTGTGCTGTAAATCTCCCAACAGCCAAACGCAAAAGCAGCAAACATCTCGCTGTATGTCCCACATCCAAAGTGCCAAGAGAGAGCTTGCTCTCCCTGTCTTTGAGTACTGTTTTCACTGTCCCGGTTACCTCTTTGCTAACATTCTCTTCAGCGCTGCAGGGAAACCAGGAACCACGTGGAGAAGGCACCCACACTGAAAGTGCCTGGAGGGAACATTGGGGCTTCTTCTCAGTGTCTCTGACATAGGGTTTCACTGTCCCGGGAAAGTCTCTGCTAACACCCTGCAGAGCGCTGTGCCCAATCTACAGAAACGTCTTGCGGTATCTCCTACAGGGAAAGTGCCAGGAGGGAACTGTCGAGCTTGTTCTCAGTGTCTCTGAGAATTGCTCTGATTATCCCTGTGACCTCTTTGCTAAGACTCTCCAGAGAGCCGTCCTCAAAACAAACACACATCTTGACATATCTCCCACATTGATCGCAGTGTCTCCAGGAACGGCATTCAAGGAGCCAGGAACTTTTCTCCCTACACTGTCCATTGAGTTGTCCTCAAAACCAATATACATCCTGCTATATCTCCCACATGGAAAGTGCCAGGAGGGAGAAGTGGCGATTATGTTTAGACTTTCTCGGAACTGCTTCAAATCAACTAGATATCTTTGTGCTGTAAATCTCCCAACAGCCAAACGCAAAAGCAGCAAACATCTCGCTGTATGTCCCACATCCAAAGTGCCAAGAGAGAGCTTGCTCTCCCTGTCTTTGAGTACTGTTTTCGCTGTGCCGGTTACCTCTTTGCTAACATTCTCTTCAGCGCTGCAGGGAAACCAGGAACCACGTGGAGAAGGCACCCACACTGAAAGTGCCTGGAGGGAACATTGGGGCTTCTTCTCAGTGTCTCTGACATAGGGTTTCACTGTCCCGGGAAAGTCTCTGCTAACACCCTGCAGAGCGCTGTGCCCAATCTACAGAAACGTCTTGCGGTATCTCCTACAGGGAAAGTGCCAGGAGGGAACTGTCCATCTTGTTCTCAGTGTCTCTGAGAATTGCTCTGATTATCCCTGTGACCTCTTTGCTAAGACTCTCCAGAGAGCCGTCCTCAAAACCAACACACATCTTGACATATCTCCCTCATTGATCGCAGTGTCTCCAGGAACGGCATTCAAGGAGCCAGGAACTTTTCTCCCTACACTGTCCATTGAGTTGTCCTCAAAACCAATATACATCCTGCTATATCTCCCACATGGAAAGTGCCAGGAGGGAGAAGTGGCGATTATGTTTAGACTTTCTCGGAACTGCTTCAAATCAACTAGATATCTTTGTGCTGTAAATCTCCCAACAGCCAAACGCAAAAGCAGCAAACATCTCGCTGTATGTCCCACATCCAAAGTGCCAAGAGAGAGCTTGCTCTCCCTGTCTTTGAGTACTGTTTTCACTGTCCCGGTTACCTCTTTGCTAACATTCTCTTCAGCGCTGCAGGGAAACCAGGAACCACGTGGAGAAGGCACCCACACTGAAAGTGCCTGGAGGGAACATTGGGGCTTCTTCTCAGTGTCTCTGACATAGGGTTTCACTGTCCCGGGAAAGTCTCTGCTAACACCCTGCAGAGCGCTGTGCCCAATCTACAGAAACGTCTTGCGGTATCTCCTACAGGGAAAGTGCCAGGAGGGAACTGTCGAGCTTGTTCTCAGTGTCTCTGAGAATTGCTCTGATTATCCCTGTGACCTCTTTGCTAAGACTCTCCAGAGAGCCGTCCTCAAAACAAACACACATCTTGACATATCTCCCACATTGATCGCAGTGTCTCCAGGAACGGCATTCAAGGAGCCAGGAACTTTTCTCCCTACACTGTCCATTGAGTTGTCCTCAAAACCAATATACATCCTGCTATATCTCCCACATGGAAAGTGCCAGGAGGGAGAAGTGGCGATTATGTTTAGACTTTCTCGGAACTGCTTCAAATCAACTAGATATCTTTGTGCTGTAAATCTCCCAACAGCCAAACGCAAAAGCAGCAAACATCTCGCTGTATGTCCCACATCCAAAGTGCCAAGAGAGAGCTTGCTCTCCCTGTCTTTGAGTACTGTTTTCGCTGTGCCGGTTACCTCTTTGCTAACATTCTCTTCAGCGCTGCAGGGAAACCAGGAACCACGTGGAGAAGGCACCCACACTGAAAGTGCCTGGAGGGAACATTGGGGCTTCTTCTCAGTGTCTCTGACATAGGGTTTCACTGTCCCGGGAAAGTCTCTGCTAACACCCTGCAGAGCGCTGTGCCCAATCTACAGAAACGTCTTGCGGTATCTCCTACAGGGAAAGTGCCAGGAGGGAACTGTCCATCTTGTTCTCAGTGTCTCTGAGAATTGCTCTGATTATCCCTGTGACCTCTTTGCTAAGACTCTCCAGAGAGCCGTCCTCAAAACCAACACACATCTTGACATATCTCCCTCATTGATCGCAGTGTCTCCAGGAACGGCATTCAAGGAGCCAGGAACTTTTCTCCCTACACTGTCCATTGAGTTGTCCTCAAAACCAATATACATCCTGCTATATCTCCCACATGGAAAGTGCCAGGAGGGAGAAGTGGCGATTATGTTTAGACTTTCTCGGAACTGCTTCAAATCAACTAGATATCTTTGTGCTGTAAATCTCCCAACAGCCAAACGCAAAAGCAGCAAACATCTCGCTGTATGTCCCACATCCAAAGTGCCAAGAGAGAGCTTGCTCTCCCTGTCTTTGAGTACTGTTTTCGCTGTGCCGGTTACCTCTTTGCTAACATTCTCTTCAGCGCTGCAGGGAAACCAGGAACCACGTGGAGAAGGCACCCACACTGAAAGTGCCTGGAGGGAACATTGGGGCTTCTTCTCAGTGTCTCTGACATAGGGTTTCACTGTCCCGGGAAAGTCTCTGCTAACACCCTGCAGAGCGCTGTGCCCAATCTACAGAAACGTCTTGCGGTATCTCCTACAGGGAAAGTGCCAGGAGGGAACTGTCCATCTTGTTCTCAGTGTCTCTGAGAATTGCTCTGATTATCCCTGTGACCTCTTTGCTAAGACTCTCCAGAGAGCCGTCCTCAAAACCAACACACATCTTGACATATCTCCCACATTGATCGCAGTGTCTCCAGGAACGGCATTCAAGGAGCCAGGAACTTTTCTCCCTACACTGTCCATTGAGTTGTCCTCAAAACCAATATACATCCTGCTATATCTCCCACATGGAAAGTGCCAGGAGGGAGAAGTGGCGATTATGTTTAGACTTTCTCGGAACTGCTTCAAATCAACTAGATATCTTTGTGCTGTAAATCTCCCAACAGCCAAACGCAAAAGCAGCAAACATCTCGCTGTATGTCCCACATCCAAAGTGCCAAGAGAGAGCTTGCTCTCCCTGTCTTTGAGTACTGTTTTCGCTGTGACGGTTACCTCTTTGCTAACATTCTCTTCAGCGCTGCAGGGAAACCAGGAACCACGTGGAGAAGGCACCCACACTGAAAGTGCCTGGAGGGAACATTGGGGCTTCTTCTCAGTGTCTCTGACATAGGGTTTCACTGTCCCGGGAAAGTCTCTGCTAACACCCTGCAGAGCGCTGTGCCCAATCTACAGAAACGTCTTGCGGTATCTCCTACAGGGAAAGTGCCAGGAGGGAACTGTCCATCTTGTTCTCAGTGTCTCTGAGAATTGCTCTGATTATCCCTGTGACCTCTTTGCTAAGACTCTCCAGAGAGCCGTCCTCAAAACCAACACACATCTTGACATATCTCCCACATTGATCGCAGTGTCTCCAGGAACGGCATTCAAGGAGCCAGGAACTTTTCTCCCTACACTGTCCATTGAGTTGTCCTCAAAACCAATATACATCCTGCTATATCTCCCACATGGAAAGTGCCAGGAGGGAGAAGTGGCGATTATGTTTAGACTTTCTCGGAACTGCTTCAAATCAACTAGATATCTTTGTGCTGTAAATCTCCCAACAGCCAAACGCAAAAGCAGCAAACATCTCGCTGTATGTCCCACATCCAAAGTGCCAAGAGAGAGCTTGCTCTCCCTGTCTTTGAGTACTGTTTTCGCTGTGCCGGTTACCTCTTTGCTAACATTCTCTTCAGCGCTGCAGGGAAACCAGGAACCACGTGGAGAAGGCACCCACACTGAAAGTGCCTGGAGGGAACATTGGGGCTTCTTCTCAGTGTCTCTGACATAGGGTTTCACTGTCCCGGGAAAGTCTCTGCTAACACCCTGCAGAGCGCTGTGCCCAATCTACAGAAACGTCTTGCGGTATCTCCTACAGGGAAAGTGCCAGGAGGGAACTGTCCATCTTGTTCTCAGTGTCTCTGAGAATTGCTCTGATTATCCCTGTGACCTCTTTGCTAAGACTCTCCAGAGAGCCGTCCTCAAAACCAACACACATCTTGACATATCTCCCTCATTGATCGCAGTGTCTCCAGGAACGGCATTCAAGGAGCCAGGAACTTTTCTCCCTACACTGTCCATTGAGTTGTCCTCAAAACCAATATACATCCTGCTATATCTCCCACATGGAAAGTGCCAGGAGGAGAAGTGGCGATTATGTTTAGACTTTCTCGGAACTGCTTCAAATCAACTAGATATCTTTGTGCTGTAAATCTCCCAACAGCCAAACGCAAAAGCAGCAAACATCTCGCTGTATGTCCCACATCCAAAGTGCCAAGAGAGAGCTTGCTCTCCCTGTCTTTGAGTACTGTTTTCGCTGTGCCGGTTACCTCTTTGCTAACATTCTCTTCAGCGCTGCAGGGAAACCAGGAACCACGTGGAGAAGGCACCCACACTGAAAGTGCCTGGAGGGAACATTGGGGCTTCTTCTCAGTGTCTCTGACATAGGGTTTCACTGTCCCGGGAAAGTCTCTGCTAACACCCTGCAGAGCGCTGTGCCCAATCTACAGAAACGTCTTGCGGTATCTCCTACAGGGAAAGTGCCAGGAGGGAACTGTCCATCTTGTTCTCAGTGTCTCTTGAGAATTGCTCTGATTATCCCTGTGACCTCTTTGCTAAGACTCTCCAGAGAGCCGTCCTCAAAACCAACACACATCTTGACATATCTCCCTCATTGATCGCAGTGTCTCCAGGAACGGCATTCAAGGAGCCAGGAACTTTTCTCCCTACACTGTCCATTGAGTTGTCCTCAAAACCAATATACATCCTGCTATATCTCCCACATGGAAAGTGCCAGGAGGGAGAAGTGGCGATTATGTTTAGACTTTCTCGGAACTGCTTCAAATCAACTAGATATCTTTGTGCTGTAAATCTCCCAACAGCCAAACGCAAAAGCAGCAAACATCTCGCTGTATGTCCCACATCCAAAGTGCCAAGAGAGAGCTTGCTCTCCCTCTCTTTGAGTACTGTTTTCGCTGTGCCGGTTACCTCTTTGCTAACATTCTCTTCAGCGCTGCAGGGAAACCAGGAACCACGTGGAGAAGGCACCCACACTGAAAGTGCCTGGAGGGAACATTGGGGCTTCTTCTCAGTGTCTCTGACATAGGGTTTCACTGTCCCGGGAAAGTCTCTGCTAACACCCTGCAGAGCGCTGTGCCCAATCTACAGAAACGTCTTGCGGTATCTCCTACAGGGAAAGTGCCAGGAGGGAATTGTCGAGCTTGTTCTCAGTGTCTCTGAGAATTGCTCTGATTATCCCTGTGACCTCTTTGCTAAGACTCTCCAGAGAGCCGTCCTCAAAACCAACACACATCTTGACATATCTCCCTCATTGATCGCAGTGTCTCCAGGAACGGCATTCAAGGAGCCAGGAACTTTTCTCCCTACACTGTCCATTGAGTTGTCCTCAAAACCAATATACATCCTGCTATATCTCCCACATGGAAAGTGCCAGGAGGGAGAAGTGGCGATTATGTTTAGACTTTCTCGGAACTGCTTCAAATCAACTAGATATCTTTGTGCTGTAAATCTCCCAACAGCCAAACGCAAAAGCAGCAAACATCTCGCTGTATGTCCCACATCCAAAGTGCCAAGAGAGAGCTTGCTCTCCCTCTCTTTGAGTACTGTTTTCGCTGTGCCGGTTACCTCTTTGCTAACATTCTCTTCAGCGCTGCAGGGAAACCAGGAACCACGTGGAGAAGGCACCCACACTGAAAGTGCCTGGAGGGAACATTGGGGCTTCTTCTCAGTGTCTCTGACATAGGGTTTCACTGTCCCGGGAAAGTCTCTGCTAACACCCTGCAGAGCGCTGTGCCCAATCTACAGAAACGTCTTGCGGTATCTCCTACAGGGAAAGTGCCAGGAGGGAACTGTCCATCTTGTTCTCAGTGTCTCTGAGAATTGCTCTGATTATCCCTGTGACCTCTTTGCTAAGACTCTCCAGAGAGCCGTCCTCAAAACCAACACACATCTTGACATATCTCCCACATTGATCGCAGTGTCTCCAGGAACGGCATTCAAGGAGCCAGGAACTTTTCTCCCTACACTGTCCATTGAGTTGTCCTCAAAACCAATATACATCCTGCTATATCTCCCACATGGAAAGTGCCAGGAGGGAGAAGTGGCGATTATGTTTAGACTTTCTCGGAACTGCTTCAAATCAACTAGATATCTTTGTGCTGTAAATCTCCCAACAGCCAAACGCAAAAGCAGCAAACATCTCGCTGTATGTCCCACATCCAAAGTGCCAAGAGAGAGCTTGCTCTCCCTGTCTTTGAGTACTGTTTTCGCTGTGCCGGTTACCTCTTTGCTAACATTCTCTTCAGCGCTGCAGGGAAACCAGGAACCACGTGGAGAAGGCACCCACACTGAAAGTGCCTGGAGGGAACATTGGGGCTTCTTCTCAGTGTCTCTGACATAGGGTTTCACTGTCCCGGGAAAGTCTCTGCTAACACCCTGCAGAGCGCTGTGCCCAATCTACAGAAACGTCTTGCGGTATCTCCTACAGGGAAAGTGCCAGGAGGGAATTGTCGAGCTTGTTCTCAGTGTCTCTGAGAATTGCTCTGATTATCCCTGTGACCTCTTTGCTAAGACTCTCCAGAGAGCCGTCCTCAAAACCAACACACATCTTGACATATCTCCCTCATTGATCGCAGTGTCTCCAGGAACGGCATTCAAGGAGCCAGGAACTTTTCTCCCTACACTGTCCATTGAGTTGTCCTCAAAACCAATATACATCCTGCTATATCTCCCACATGGAAAGTGCCAGGAGGGAGAAGTGGCGATTATGTTTAGACTTTCTCGGAACTGCTTCAAATCAACTAGATATCTTTGTGCTGTAAATCTCCCAACAGCCAAACGCAAAAGCAGCAAACATCTCGCTGTATGTCCCACATCCAAAGTGCCAAGAGAGAGCTTG
The DNA here is from genome assembly GCF_963924245.1 of Chroicocephalus ridibundus. Taxonomy (NCBI): domain Eukaryota; kingdom Metazoa; phylum Chordata; class Aves; order Charadriiformes; family Laridae; genus Chroicocephalus; species Chroicocephalus ridibundus. The sequence continues at coordinate 81,349 of NW_026961675.1, forward strand.
CTCTCCCTGTCTTTGAGTACTGTTTTCGCTGTGCCGGTTACCTCTTTGCTAACATTCTCTTCAGCGCTGCAGGGAAACCAGGAACCACGTGGAGAAGGCACCCACACTGAAAGTGCCTGGAGGGAACATTGGGGCTTCTTCTCAGTGTCTCTGACATAGGGTTTCACTGTCCCGGGAAAGTCTCTGCTAACACCCTGCAGAGCGCTGTGCCCAATCTACAGAAACGTCTTGCGGTATCTCCTACAGGGAAAGTGCCAGGAGGGAACTGTCCATCTTGTTCTCAGTGTCTCTGAGAATTGCTCTGATTATCCCTGTGACCTCTTTGCTAAGACTCTCCAGAGAGCCGTCCTCAAAACCAACACACATCTTGACATATCTCCCACATTGATCGCAGTGTCTCCAGGAACGGCATTCAAGGAGCCAGGAACTTTTCTCCCTACACTGTCCATTGAGTTGTCCTCAAAACCAATATACATCCTGCTATATCTCCCACATGGAAAGTGCCAGGAGGGAGAAGTGGCGATTATGTTTAGACTTTCTCGGAACTGCTTCAAATCAACTAGATATCTTTGTGCTGTAAATCTCCCAACAGCCAAACGCAAAAGCAGCAAACATCTCGCTGTATGTCCCACATCCAAAGTGCCAAGAGAGAGCTTGCTCTCCCTGTCTTTGAGTACTGTTTTCGCTGTGCCGGTTACCTCTTTGCTAACATTCTCTTCAGCGCTGCAGGGAAACCAGGAACCACGTGGAGAAGGCACCCACACTGAAAGTGCCTGGAGGGAACATTGGGGCTTCTTCTCAGTGTCTCTGACATAGGGTTTCACTGTCCCGGGAAAGTCTCTGCTAACACCCTGCAGAGCGCTGTAGCCAATCTACAGAAACGTCTTGCGGTATCTCCTACAGGGAAAGTGCCAGGAGGGAACTGTCCATCTTGTTCTCAGTGTCTCTGAGAATTGCTCTGATTATCCCTGTGACCTCTTTGCTAAGACTCTCCAGAGAGCCGTCCTCAAAACAAACACACATCTTGACATATCTCCCACATTGATCGCAGTGTCTCCAGGAACGGCATTCAAGGAGCCAGGAACTTTTCTCCCTACACTGTCCATTGAGTTGTCCTCAAAACCAATATACATCCTGCTATATCTCCCACATGGAAAGTGCCAGGAGGGAGAAGTGGCGATTATGTTTAGACTTTCTCGGAACTGCTTCAAATCAACTAGATATCTTTGTGCTGTAAATCTCCCAACAGCCAAACGCAAAAGCAGCAAACATCTCGCTGTATGTCCCACATCCAAAGTGCCAAGAGAGAGCTTGCTCTCCCTGTCTTTGAGTACTGTTTTCGCTGTGCCGGTTACCTCTTTGCTAACATTCTCTTCAGCGCTGCAGGGAAACCAGGAACCACGTGGAGAAGGCACCCACACTGAAAGTGCCTGGAGGGAACATTGGGGCTTCTTCTCAGTGTCTCTGACATAGGGTTTCACTGTCCCGGGAAAGTCTCTGCTAACACCCTGCAGAGCGCTGTGCCCAATCTACAGAAACGTCTTGCGGTATCTCCTACAGGGAAAGTGCCAGGAGGGAACTGTCCATCTTGTTCTCAGTGTCTCTGAGAATTGCTCTGATTATCCCTGTGACCTCTTTGCTAAGACTCTCCAGAGAGCCGTCCTCAAAACCAACACACATCTTGACATATCTCCCACATTGATCGCAGTGTCTCCAGGAACGGCATTCAAGGAGCCAGGAACTTTTCTCCCTACACTGTCCATTGAGTTGTCCTCAAAACCAATATACATCCTGCTATATCTCCCACATGGAAAGTGCCAGGAGGGAGAATTGGCGATTATGTTTAGACTTTCTCGGAACTGCTTCAAATCAACTAGATATCTTTGTGCTGTAAATCTCCCAACAGCCAAACGCAAAAGCAGCAAACATCTCGCTGTATGTCCCACATCCAAAGTGCCAAGAGAGAGCTTGCTCTCCCTGTCTTTGAGTACTGTTTTCGCTGTGCCGGTTACCTCTTTGCTAACATTCTCTTCAGCGCTGCAGGGAAACCAGGAACCACGTGGAGAAGGCACCCACACTGAAAGTGCCTGGAGGGAACATTGGGGCTTCTTCTCAGTGTCTCTGACATAGGGTTTCACTGTCCCGGGAAAGTCTCTGCTAACACCCTGCAGAGCGCTGTGCCCAATCTACAGAAACGTCTTGCGGTATCTCCTACAGGGAAAGTGCCAGGAGGGAACTGTCCATCTTGTTCTCAGTGTCTCTGAGAATTGCTCTGATTATCCCTGTGACCTCTTTGCTAAGACTCTCCAGAGAGCCGTCCTCAAAACCAACACACATCTTGACATATCTCCCTCATTGATCGCAGTGTCTCCAGGAACGGCATTCAAGGAGCCAGGAACTTTTCTCCCTACACTGTCCATTGAGTTGTCCTCAAAACCAATATACATCCTGCTATATCTCCCACATGGAAAGTGCCAGGAGGGAGAAGTGGCGATTATGTTTAGACTTCCTCGGAACTGCTTCAAATCAACTAGATATCTTTGTGCTGTAAATCTCCCAACAGCCAAACGCAAAAGCAGCAAACATCTCGCTGTATGTCCCACATCCAAAGTGCCAAGAGAGAGCTTGCTCTCCCTGTCTTTGAGTACTGTTTTCGCTGTCCCGGTTACCTCTTTGCTAACATTCTCTTCAGCGCTGCAGGGAAACCAGGAACCACGTGGAGAAGGCACCCACACTGAAAGTGCCTGGAGGGAACATTGGGGCTTCTTCTCAGTGTCTCTGACATAGGGTTTCACTGTCCCGGGAAAGTCTCTGCTAACACCCTGCAGAGCGCTGTGCCCAATCTACAGAAACGTCTTGCGGTATCTCCTACAGGGAAAGTGCCAGGAGGGAACTGTCCATCTTGTTCTCAGTGTCTCTGAGAATTGCTCTGATTATCCCTGTGACCTCTTTGCTAAGACTCTCCAGAGAGCCGTCCTCAAAACAAACACACATCTTGACATATCTCCCACATTGATCGCAGTGTCTCCAGGAACGGCATTCAAGGAGCCAGGAACTTTTCTCCCTACACTGTCCATTGAGTTGTCCTCAAAACCAATATACATCCTGCTATATCTCCCACATGGAAAGTGCCAGGAGGGAGAAGTGGCGATTATGTTTAGACTTTCTCGGAACTGCTTCAAATCAACTAGATATCTTTGTGCTGTAAATCTCCCAACAGCCAAACGCAAAAGCAGCAAACATCTCGCTGTATGTCCCACATCCAAAGTGCCAAGAGAGAGCTTGCTCTCCCTCTCTTTGAGTACTGTTTTCGCTGTGCCGGTTACCTCTTTGCTAACATTCTCTTCAGCGCTGCAGGGAAACCAGGAACCACGTGGAGAAGGCACCCACACTGAAAGTGCCTGGAGGGAACATTGGGGCTTCTTCTCAGTGTCTCTGACATAGGGTTTCACTGTCCCGGGAAAGTCTCTGCTAACACCCTGCAGAGCGCTGTGCCCAATCTACAGAAACGTCTTGCGGTATCTCCTACAGGGAAAGTGCCAGGAGGGAACTGTCCATCTTGTTCTCAGTGTCTCTGAGAATTGCTCTGATTATCCCTGTGACCTCTTTGCTAAGACTCTCCAGAGAGCCGTCCTCAAAAACAACACACATCTTGACATATCTCCCACATTGATCGCAGTGTCTCCAGGAACGGCATTCAAGGAGCCAGGAACTTTTCTCCCTACACTGTCCATTGAGTTGTCCTCAAAACCAATATACATCCTGCTATATCTCCCACATGGAAAGTGCCAGGAGGGAGAAGTGGCGATTATGTTTAGACTTTCTCGGAACTGCTTCAAATCAACTAGATATCTTTGTGCTGTAAATCTCCCAACAGCCAAACGCAAAAGCAGCAAACATCTCGCTGTATGTCCCACATCCAAAGTGCCAAGAGAGAGCTTGCTCTCCCTGTCTTTGAGTACTGTTTTCGCTGTGCCGGTTACCTCTTTGCTAACATTCTCTTCAGCGCTGCAGGGAAACCAGGAACCACGTGGAGAAGGCACCCACACTGAAAGTGCCTGGAGGGAACATTGGGGCTTCTTCTCAGTGTCTCTGACATAGGGTTTCACTGTCCCGGGAAAGTCTCTGCTAACACCCTGCAGAGCGCTGTGCCCAATCTACAGAAACGTCTTGCGGTATCTCCTACAGGGAAAGTGCCAGGAGGGAATTGTCGAGCTTGTTCTCAGTGTCTCTGAGAATTGCTCTGATTATCCCTGTGACCTCTTTGCTAAGACTCTCCAGAGAGCCGTCCTCAAAACCAACACACATCTTGACATATCTCCCTCATTGATCGCAGTGTCTCCAGGAACGGCATTCAAGGAGCCAGGAACTTTTCTCCCTACACTGTCCATTGAGTTGTCCTCAAAACCAATATACATCCTGCTATATCTCCCACATGGAAAGTGCCAGGAGGGAGAAGTGGGGATTATGTTTAGACTTCCTCGGAACTGCTTCAAATCAACTAGATATCTTTGTGCTGTAAATCTCCCAACAGCCAAACGCAAAAGCAGCAAACATCTCGCTGTATGTCCCACATCCAAAGTGCCAAGAGAGAGCTTGCTCTCCCTGTCTTTGAGTACTGTTTTCGCTGTGCCGGTTACCTCTTTGCTAACATTCTCTTCAGCGCTGCAGGGAAACCAGGAACCACGTGGAGAAGGCACCCACACTGAAAGTGCCTGGAGGGAACATTGGGGCTTCTTCTCAGTGTCTCTGACATAGGGTTTCACTGTCCCGGGAAAGTCTCTGCTAACACCCTGCAGAGCGCTGTGCCCAATCTACAGAAACGTCTTGCGGTATCTCCTACAGGGAAAGTGCCAGGAGGGAACTGTCCATCTTGTTCTCAGTGTCTCTGAGAATTGCTCTGATTATCCCTGTGACCTCTTTGCTAAGACTCTCCAGAGAGCCGTCCTCAAAACCAACACACATCTTGACATATCTCCCACATTGATCGCAGTGTCTCCAGGAACGGCATTCAAGGAGCCAGGAACTTTTCTCCCTACACTGTCCATTGAGTTGTCCTCAAAACCAATATACATCCTGCTATATCTCCCACATGGAAAGTGCCAGGAGGGAGAAGTGGCGATTATGTTTAGACTTTCTCGGAACTGCTTCAAATCAACTAGATATCTTTGTGCTGTAAATCTCCCAACAGCCAAACGCAAAAGCAGCAAACATCTCGCTGTATGTCCCACATCCAAAGTGCCAAGAGAGAGCTTGCTCTCCCTGTCTTTGAGTACTGTTTTCGCTGTGCCGGTTACATCTTTGCTAACATTCTCTTCAGCGCTGCAGGGAAACCAGGAACCACGTGGAGAAGGCACCCACACTGAAAGTGCCTGGAGGGAACATTGGGGCTTCTTCTCAGTGTCTCTGACATAGGGTTTCACTGTCCCGGGAAAGTCTCTGCTAACACCCTGCAGAGCGCTGTGCCCAATCTACAGAAACGTCTTGCGGTATCTCCTACAGGGAAAGTGCCAGGAGGGAACTGTCCATCTTGTTCTCAGTGTCTCTGAGAATTGCTCTGATTATCCCTGTGACCTCTTTGCTAAGACTCTCCAGAGAGCCGTCCTCAAAACCAACACACATCTTGACATATCTCCCACATTGATCGCAGTGTCTCCAGGAACGGCATTCAAGGAGCCAGGAACTTTTCTCCCTACACTGTCCATTGAGTTGTCCTCAAAACCAATATACATCCTGCTATATCTCCCACATGGAAAGTGCCAGGAGGGAGAAGTGGCGATTATGTTTAGACTTTCTCGGAACTGCTTCAAATCAACTAGATATCTTTGTGCTGTAAATCTCCCAACAGCCAAACGCAAAAGCAGCAAACATCTCGCTGTATGTCCCACATCCAAAGTGCCAAGAGAGAGCTTGCTCTCCCTGTCTTTGAGTACTGTTTTCGCTGTGCCGGTTACCTCTTTGCTAACATTCTCTTCAGCGCTGCAGGGAAACCAGGAACCACGTGGAGAAGGCACCCACACTGAAAGTGCCTGGAGGGAACATTGGGGCTTCTTCTCAGTGTCTCTGACATAGGGTTTCACTGTCCCGGGAAAGTCTCTGCTAACACCCTGCAGAGCGCTGTGCCCAATCTACAGAAACGTCTTGCGGTATCTCCTACAGGGAAAGTGCCAGGAGGGAATTGTCGAGCTTGTTCTCAGTGTCTCTGAGAATTGCTCTGATTATCCCTGTGACCTCTTTGCTAAGACTCTCCAGAGAGCCGTCCTCAAAACCAACACACATCTTGACATATCTCCCTCATTGATCGCAGTGTCTCCAGGAACGGCATTCAAGGAGCCAGGAACTTTTCTCCCTACACTGTCCATTGAGTTGTCCTCAAAACCAATATACATCCTGCTATATCTCCCACATGGAAAGTGCCAGGAGGGAGAAGTGGCGATTATGTTTAGACTTCCTCGGAACTGCTTCAAATCAACTAGATATCTTTGTGCTGTAAATCTCCCAACAGCCAAACGCAAAAGCAGCAAACATCTCGCTGTATGTCCCACATCCAAAGTGCCAAGAGAGAGCTTGCTCTCCCTGTCTGTGAGTACTGTTTTCGCTGTGCCGGTTACCTCTTTGCTAACATTCTCTTCAGCGCTGCAGGGAAACCAGGAACCACGTGGAGAAGGCACCCACACTGAAAGTGCCTGGAGGGAACATTGGGGCTTCTTCTCAGTGTCTCTGACATAGGGTTTCACTGTCCCGGGAAAGTCTCTGCTAACACCCTGCAGAGCGCTGTGCCCAATCTACAGAAACGTCTTGCGGTATCTCCTACAGGGAAAGTGCCAGGAGGGAATTGTCGAGCTTGTTCTCAGTGTCTCTGAGAATTGCTCTGATTATCCCTGTGACCTCTTTGCTAAGACTCTCCAGAGAGCCGTCCTCAAAACCAACACACATCTTGACATATCTCCCTCATTGATCGCAGTGTCTCCAGGAACGGCATTCAAGGAGCCAGGAACTTTTCTCCCTACACTGTCCATTGAGTTGTCCTCAAAACCAATATACATCCTGCTATATCTCCCACATGGAAAGTGCCAGGAGGGAGAAGTGGCGATTATGTTTAGACTTCCTCGGAACTGCTTCAAATCAACTAGATATCTTTGTGCTGTAAATCTCCCAACAGCCAAACGCAAAAGCAGCAAACATCTCGCTGTATGTCCCACATCCAAAGTGCCAAGAGAGAGCTTGCTCTCCCTCTCTTTGAGTACTGTTTTCGCTGTGCCGGTTACCTCTTTGCTAACATTCTCTTCAGCGCTGCAGGGAAACCAGGAACCACGTGGAGAAGGCACCCACACTGAAAGTGCCTGGAGGGAACATTGGGGCTTCTTCTCAGTGTCTCTGACATAGGGTTTCACTGTCCCGGGAAAGTCTCTGCTAACACCCTGCAGAGCGCTGTGCCCAATCTACAGAAACGTCTTGCGGTATCTCCTACAGGGAAAGTGCCAGGAGGGAACTGTCCATCTTGTTCTCAGTGTCTCTGAGAATTGCTCTGATTATCCCTGTGACCTCTTTGCTAAGACTCTCCAGAGAGCCGTCCTCAAAACAAACACACATCTTGACATATCTCCCACATTGATCGCAGTGTCTCCAGGAACGGCATTCAAGGAGCCAGGAACTTTTCTCCCTACACTGTCCATTGAGTTGTCCTCAAAACCAATATACATCCTGCTATATCTCCCACATGGAAAGTGCCAGGAGGGAGAAGTGGCGATTATGTTTAGACTTTCTCGGAACTGCTTCAAATCAACTAGATATCTTTGTGCTGTAAATCTCCCAACAGCCAAACGCAAAAGCAGCAAACATCTCGCTGTATGTCCCACATCCAAAGTGCCAAGAGAGAGCTTGCTCTCCCTGTCTTTGAGTACTGTTTTCGCTGTGCCGGTTACCTCTTTGCTAACATTCTCTTCAGCGCTGCAGGGAAACCAGGAACCACGTGGAGAAGGCACCCACACTGAAAGTGCCTGGAGGGAACATTGGGGCTTCTTCTCAGTGTCTCTGACATAGGGTTTCACTGTCCCGGGAAAGTCTCTGCTAACACCCTGCAGAGCGCTGTGCCCAATCTACAGAAACGTCTTGCGGTATCTCCTACAGGGAAAGTGCCAGGAGGGAACTGTCCATCTTGTTCTCAGTGTCTCTGAGAATTGCTCTGATTATCCCTGTGACCTCTTTGCTAAGACTCTCCAGAGAGCCGTCCTCAAAACCAACACACATCTTGACATATCTCCCACATTGATCGCAGTGTCTCCAGGAACGGCATTCAAGGAGCCAGGAACTTTTCTCCCTACACTGTCCATTGAGTTGTCCTCAAAACCAATATACATCCTGCTATATCTCCCACATGGAAAGTGCCAGGAGGGAGAAGTGGCGATTATGTTTAGACTTTCTCGGAACTGCTTCAAATCAACTAGATATCTTTGTGCTGTAAATCTCCCAACAGCCAAACGCAAAAGCAGCAAACATCTCGCTGTATGTCCCACATCCAAAGTGCCAAGAGAGAGCTTGCTCTCCCTGTCTTTGAGTACTGTTTTCGCTGTGCCGGTTACCTCTTTGCTAACATTCTCTTCAGCGCTGCAGGGAAACCAGGAACCACGTGGAGAAGGCACCCACACTGAAAGTGCCTGGAGGGAACATTGGGGCTTCTTCTCAGTGTCTCTGACATAGGGTTTCACTGTCCCGGGAAAGTCTCTGCTAACACCCTGCAGAGCGCTGTGCCCAATCTACAGAAACGTCTTGCGGTATCTCCTACAGGGAAAGTGCCAGGAGGGAACTGTCCATCTTGTTCTCAGTGTCTCTGAGAATTGCTCTGATTATCCCTGTGACCTCTTTGCTAAGACTCTCCAGAGAGCCGTCCTCAAAACAAACACACATCTTGACATATCTCCCACATTGATCGCAGTGTCTCCAGGAACGGCATTCAAGGAGCCAGGAACTTTTCTCCCTACACTGTCCATTGAGTTGTCCTCAAAACCAATATACATCCTGCTATATCTCCCACATGGAAAGTGCCAGGATGGAGAATTGGCGATTATGTTTAGACTTTCTCGGAACTGCTTCAAATCAACTAGATATCTTTGTGCTGTAAATCTCCCAACAGCCAAACGCAAAAGCAGCAAACATCTCGCTGTATGTCCCACATCCAAAGTGCCAAGAGAGAGCTTGCTCTCCCTGTCTTTGAGTACTGTTTTCGCTGTGCCGGTTACCTCTTTGCTAACATTCTCTTCAGCGCTGCAGGGAAACCAGGAACCACGTGGAGAAGGCACCCACACTGAAAGTGCCTGGAGGGAACATTGGGGCTTCTTCTCAGTGTCTCTGACATAGGGTTTCACTGTCCCGGGAAAGTCTCTGCTAACACCCTGCAGAGCGCTGTGCCCAATCTACAGAAACGTCTTGCGGTATCTCCTACAGGGAAAGTGCCAGGAGGGAACTGTCCATCTTGTTCTCAGTGTCTCTGAGAATTGCTCTGATTATCCCTGTGACCTCTTTGCTAAGACTCTCCAGAGAGCCGTCCTCAAAACCAACACACATCTTGACATATCTCCCTCATTGATCGCAGTGTCTCCAGGAACGGCATTCAAGGAGCCAGGAACTTTTCTCCCTACACTGTCCATTGAGTTGTCCTCAAAACCAATATACATCCTGCTATATCTCCCACATGGAAAGTGCCAGGAGGGAGAAGTGGCGATTATGTTTAGACTTTCTCGGAACTGCTTCAAATCAACTAGATATCTTTGTGCTGTGAATCTCCCAACAGCCAAACGCAAAAGCAGCAAACATCTCGCTGTATGTCCCACATCCAAAGTGCCAAGAGAGAGCTTGCTCTCCCTGTCTTTGAGTACTGTTTTCGCTGTGCCGGTTACCTCTTTGCTAACATTCTCTTCAGCGCTGCAGGGAAACCAGGAACCACGTGGAGAAGGCACCCACACTGAAAGTGCCTGGAGGGAACATTGGGGCTTCTTCTCAGTGTCTCTGACATAGGGTTTCACTGTCCCGGGAAAGTCTCTGCTAACACCCTGCAGAGCGCTGTGCCCAATCTACAGAAACGTCTTGCGGTATCTCCTACAGGGAAAGTGCCAGGAGGGAATTGTCGAGCTTGTTCTCAGTGTCTCTGAGAATTGCTCTGATTATCCCTGTGACCTCTTTGCTAAGACTCTCCAGAGAGCCGTCCTCAAAACCAACACACATCTTGACATATCTCCCTCATTGATCGCAGTGTCTCCAGGAACGGCATTCAAGGAGCCAGGAACTTTTCTCCCTACACTGTCCATTGAGTTGTCCTCAAAACCAATATACATCCTGCTATATCTCCCACATGGAAAGTGCCAGGAGGGAGAAGTGGCGATTATGTTTAGACTTTCTCGGAACTGCTTCAAATCAACTAGATATCTTTGTGCTGTAAATCTCCCAACAGCCAAACGCAAAAGCAGCAAACATCTCGCTGTATGTCCCACATCCAAAGTGCCAAGAGAGAGCTTGCTCTCCCTGTCTTTGAGTACTGTTTTCGCTGTGCCGGTTACCTCTTTGCTAACATTCTCTTCAGCGCTGCAGGGAAACCAGGAACCACGTGGAGAAGGCACCCACACTGAAAGTGCCTGGAGGGAACATTGGGGCTTCTTCTCAGTGTCTCTGACATAGGGTTTCACTGTCCCGGGAAAGTCTCTGCTAACACCCTGCAGAGCGCTGTGCCCAATCTACAGAAACGTCTTGCGGTATCTCCTACAGGGAAAGTGCCAGGAGGGAATTGTCGAGCTTGTTCTCAGTGTCTCTGAGAATTGCTCTGATTATCCCTGTGACCTCTTTGCTAAGACTCTCCAGAGAGCCGTCCTCAAAACCAACACACATCTTGACATATCTCCCTCATTGATCGCAGTGTCTCCAGGAACGGCATTCAAGGAGCCAGGAACTTTTCTCCCTACACTGTCCATTGAGTTGTCCTCAAAACCAATATACATCCTGCTATATCTCCCACATGGAAAGTGCCAGGAGGGAGAAGTGGCGATTATGTTTAGACTTCCTCGGAACTGCTTCAAATCAACTAGATATCTTTGTGCTGTAAATCTCCCAACAGCCAAACGCAAAAGCAGCAAACATCTCGCTGTATGTCCCACATCCAAAGTGCCAAGAGAGAGCTTGCTCTCCCTCTCTTTGAGTACTGTTTTCGCTGTGCCGGTTACCTCTTTGCTAACATTCTCTTCAGCGCTGCAGGGAAACCAGGAACCACGTGGAGAAGGCACCCACACTGAAAGTGCCTGGAGGGAACATTGGGGCTTCTTCTCAGTGTCTCTGACATAGGGTTTCACTGTCCCGGGAAAGTCTCTGCTAACACCCTGCAGAGCGCTGTGCCCAATCTACAGAAACGTCTTGCGGTATCTCCTACAGGGAAAGTGCCAGGAGGGAACTGTCCATCTTGTTCTCAGTGTCTCTGAGAATTGCTCTGATTATCCCTGTGACCTCTTTGCTAAGACTCTCCAGAGAGCCGTCCTCAAAACAAACACACATCTTGACATATCTCCCACATTGATCGCAGTGTCTCCAGGAACGGCATTCAAGGAGCCAGGAACTTTTCTCCCTACACTGTCCATTGAGTTGTCCTCAAAACCAATATACATCCTGCTATATCTCCCACATGGAAAGTGCCAGGAGGGAGAAGTGGCGATTATGTTTAGACTTTCTCGGAACTGCTTCAAATCAACTAGATATCTTTGTGCTGTAAATCTCCCAACAGCCAAACGCAAAAGCAGCAAACATCTCGCTGTATGTCCCACATCCAAAGTGCCAAGAGAGAGCTTGCTCTCCCTGTCTTTGAGTACTGTTTTCGCTGTGCCGGTTACCTCTTTGCTAACATTCTCTTCAGCGCTGCAGGGAAACCAGGAACCACGTGGAGAAGGCACCCACACTGAAAGTGCCTGGAGGGAACATTGGGGCTTCTTCTCAGTGTCTCTGACATAGGGTTTCACTGTCCCGGGAAAGTCTCTGCTAACACCCTGCAGAGCGCTGTGCCCAATCTACAGAAACGTCTTGCGGTATCTCCTACAGGGAAAGTGCCAGGAGGGAACTGTCCATCTTGTTCTCAGTGTCTCTGAGAATTGCTCTGATTATCCCTGTGACCTCTTTGCTAAGACTCTCCAGAGAGCCGTCCTCAAAACCAACACACATCTTGACATATCTCCCACATTGATCGCAGTGTCTCCAGGAACGGCATTCAAGGAGCCAGGAACTTTTCTCCCTACACTGTCCATTGAGTTGTCCTCAAAACCAATATACATCCTGCTATATCTCCCACATGGAAAGTGCCAGGAGGGAGAATTGGCGATTATGTTTAGACTTTCTCGGAACTGCTTCAAATCAACTAGATATCTTTGTGCTGTAAATCTCCCAACAGCCAAACGCAAAAGCAGCAAACATCTCGCTGTATGTCCCACATCCAAAGTGCCAAGAGAGAGCTTGCTCTCCCTGTCTTTGAGTACTGTTTTCGCTGTGCCGGTTACCTCTTTGCTAACATTCTCTTCAGCGCTGCAGGGAAACCAGGAACCACGTGGAGAAGGCACCCACACTGAAAGTGCCTGGAGGGAACATTGGGGCTTCTTCTCAGTGTCTCTGACATAGGGTTTCACTGTCCCGGGAAAGTCTCTGCTAACACCCTGCAGAGCGCTGTGCCCAATCTACAGAAACGTCTTGCGGTATCTCCTACAGGGAAAGTGCCAGGAGGGAACTGTCCATCTTGTTCTCAGTGTCTCTGAGAATTGCTCTGATTATCCCTGTGACCTCTTTGCTAAGACTCTCCAGAGAGCCGTCCTCAAAACCAACACACATCTTGACATATCTCCCTCATTGATCGCAGTGTCTCCAGGAACGGCATTCAAGGAGCCAGGAACTTTTCTCCCTACACTGTCCATTGAGTTGTCCTCAAAACCAATATACATCCTGCTATATCTCCCACATGGAAAGTGCCAGGAGGGAGAAGTGGCGATTATGTTTAGACTTCCTCGGAACTGCTTCAAATCAACTAGATATCTTTGTGCTGTAAATCTCCCAACAGCCAAACGCAAAAGCAGCAAACATCTCGCTGTATGTCCCACATCCAAAGTGCCAAGAGAGAGCTTGCTCTCCCTGTCTTTGAGTACTGTTTTCACTGTCCCGGTTACCTCTTTGCTAACATTCTCTTCAGCGCTGCAGGGAAACCAGGAACCACGTGGAGAAGGCACCCACACTGAAAGTGCCTGGAGGGAACATTGGGGCTTCTTCTCAGTGTCTCTGACATAGGGTTTCACTGTCCCGGGAAAGTCTCTGCTAACACCCTGCAGAGCGCTGTGCCCAATCTACAGAAACGTCTTGCGGTATCTCCTACAGGGAAAGTGCCAGGAGGGAACTGTCCATCTTGTTCTCAGTGTCTCTGAGAATTGCTCTGATTATCCCTGTGACCTCTTTGCTAAGACTCTCCAGAGAGCCGTCCTCAAAACAAACACACATCTTGACATATCTCCCACATTGATCGCAGTGTCTCCAGGAACGGCATTCAAGGAGCCAGGAACTTTTCTCCCTACACTGTCCATTGAGTTGTCCTCAAAACCAATATACATCCTGCTATATCTCCCACATGGAAAGTGCCAGGAGGGAGAAGTGGCGATTATGTTTAGACTTTCTCGGAACTGCTTCAAATCAACTAGATATCTTTGTGCTGTAAATCTCCCAACAGCCAAACGCAAAAGCAGCAAACATCTCGCTGTATGTCCCACATCCAAAGTGCCAAGAGAGAGCTTGCTCTCCCTCTCTTTGAGTACTGTTTTCGCTGTGCCGGTTACCTCTTTGCTAACATTCTCTTCAGCGCTGCAGGGAAACCAGGAACCACGTGGAGAAGGCACCCACACTGAAAGTGCCTGGAGGGAACATTGGGGCTTCTTCTCAGTGTCTCTGACATAGGGTTTCACTGTCCCGGGAAAGTCTCTGCTAACACCCTGCAGAGCGCTGTGCCCAATCTACAGAAACGTCTTGCGGTATCTCCTACAGGGAAAGTGCCAGGAGGGAACTGTCCATCTTGTTCTCAGTGTCTCTGAGAATTGCTCTGATTATCCCTGTGACCTCTTTGCTAAGACTCTCCAGAGAGCCGTCCTCAAAAACAACACACATCTTGACATATCTCCCACATTGATCGCAGTGTCTCCAGGAACGGCATTCAAGGAGCCAGGAACTTTTCTCCCTACACTGTCCATTGAGTTGTCCTCAAAACCAATATACATCCTGCTATATCTCCCACATGGAAAGTGCCAGGAGGGAGAAGTGGCGATTATGTTTAGACTTTCTCGGAACTGCTTCAAATCAACTAGATATCTTTGTGCTGTAAATCTCCCAACAGCCAAACGCAAAAGCAGCAAACATCTCGCTGTATGTCCCACATCCAAAGTGCCAAGAGAGAGCTTGCTCTCCCTGTCTTTGAGTACTGTTTTCGCTGTGCCGGTTACCTCTTTGCTAACATTCTCTTCAGCGCTGCAGGGAAACCAGGAACCACGTGGAGAAGGCACCCACACTGAAAGTGCCTGGAGGGAACATTGGGGCTTCTTCTCAGTGTCTCTGACATAGGGTTTCACTGTCCCGGGAAAGTCTCTGCTAACACCCTGCAGAGCGCTGTGCCCAATCTACAGAAACGTCTTGCGGTATCTCCTACAGGGAAAGTGCCAGGAGGGAATTGTCGAGCTTGTTCTCAGTGTCTCTGAGAATTGCTCTGATTATCCCTGTGACCTCTTTGCTAAGACTCTCCAGAGAGCCGTCCTCAAAACCAACACACATCTTGACATATCTCCCTCATTGATCGCAGTGTCTCCAGGAACGGCATTCAAGGAGCCAGGAACTTTTCTCCCTACACTGTCCATTGAGTTGTCCTCAAAACCAATATACATCCTGCTATATCTCCCACATGGAAAGTGCCAGGAGGGAGAAGTGGGGATTATGTTTAGACTTCCTCGGAACTGCTTCAAATCAACTAGATATCTTTGTGCTGTAAATCTCCCAACAGCCAAACGCAAAAGCAGCAAACATCTCGCTGTATGTCCCACATCCAAAGTGCCAAGAGAGAGCTTGCTCTCCCTGTCTTTGAGTACTGTTTTCGCTGTGCCGGTTACCTCTTTGCTAACATTCTCTTCAGCGCTGCAGGGAAACCAGGAACCACGTGGAGAAGGCACCCACACTGAAAGTGCCTGGAGGGAACATTGGGGCTTCTTCTCAGTGTCTCTGACATAGGGTTTCACTGTCCCGGGAAAGTCTCTGCTAACACCCTGCAGAGCGCTGTGCCCAATCTACAGAAACGTCTTGCGGTATCTCCTACAGGGAAAGTGCCAGGAGGGAACTGTCCATCTTGTTCTCAGTGTCTCTGAGAATTGCTCTGATTATCCCTGTGACCTCTTTGCTAAGACTCTCCAGAGAGCCGTCCTCAAAACCAACACACATCTTGACATATCTCCCACATTGATCGCAGTGTCTCCAGGAACGGCATTCAAGGAGCCAGGAACTTTTCTCCCTACACTGTCCATTGAGTTGTCCTCAAAACCAATATACATCCTGCTATATCTCCCACATGGAAAGTGCCAGGAGGGAGAAGTGGCGATTATGTTTAGACTTTCTCGGAACTGCTTCAAATCAACTAGATATCTTTGTGCTGTAAATCTCCCAACAGCCAAACGCAAAAGCAGCAAACATCTCGCTGTATGTCCCACATCCAAAGTGCCAAGAGAGAGCTTGCTCTCCCTGTCTTTGAGTACTGTTTTCGCTGTGCCGGTTACATCTTTGCTAACATTCTCTTCAGCGCTGCAGGGAAACCAGGAACCACGTGGAGAAGGCACCCACACTGAAAGTGCCTGGAGGGAACATTGGGGCTTCTTCTCAGTGTCTCTGACATAGGGTTTCACTGTCCCGGGAAAGTCTCTGCTAACACCCTGCAGAGCGCTGTGCCCAATCTACAGAAACGTCTTGCGGTATCTCCTACAGGGAAAGTGCCAGGAGGGAATTGTCGAGCTTGTTCTCAGTGTCTCTGAGAATTGCTCTGATTATCCCTGTGACCTCTTTGCTAAGACTCTCCAGAGAGCCGTCCTCAAAACCAACACACATCTTGACATATCTCCCACATTGATCGCAGTGTCTCCAGGAACGGCATTCAAGGAGCCAGGAACTTTTCTCCCTACACTGTCCATTGAGTTGTCCTCAAAACCAATATACATCCTGCTATATCTCCCACATGGAAAGTGCCAGGAGGGAGAAGTGGCGATTATGTTTAGACTTTCTCGGAACTGCTTCAAATCAACTAGATATCTTTGTGCTGTAAATCTCCCAACAGCCAAACGCAAAAGCAGCAAACATCTCGCTGTATGTCCCACATCCAAAGTGCCAAGAGAGAGCTTGCTCTCCCTGTCTTTGAGTACTGTTTTCGCTGTGCCGGTTACCTCTTTGCTAACATTCTCTTCAGCGCTGCAGGGAAACCAGGAACCACGTGGAGAAGGCACCCACACTGAAAGTGCCTGGAGGGAACATTGGGGCTTCTTCTCAGTGTCTCTGACATAGGGTTTCACTGTCCCGGGAAAGTCTCTGCTAACACCCTGCAGAGCGCTGTGCCCAATCTACAGAAACGTCTTGCGGTATCTCCTACAGGGAAAGTGCCAGGAGGGAATTGTCGAGCTTGTTCTCAGTGTCTCTGAGAATTGCTCTGATTATCCCTGTGACCTCTTTGCTAAGACTCTCCAGAGAGCCGTCCTCAAAACCAACACACATCTTGACATATCTCCCTCATTGATCGCAGTGTCTCCAGGAACGGCATTCAAGGAGCCAGGAACTTTTCTCCCTACACTGTCCATTGAGTTGTCCTCAAAACCAATATACATCCTGCTATATCTCCCACATGGAAAGTGCCAGGAGGGAGAAGTGGCGATTATGTTTAGACTTCCTCGGAACTGCTTCAAATCAACTAGATATCTTTGTGCTGTAAATCTCCCAACAGCCAAACGCAAAAGCAGCAAACATCTCGCTGTATGTCCCACATCCAAAGTGCCAAGAGAGAGCTTGCTCTCCCTGTCTGTGAGTACTGTTTTCGCTGTGCCGGTTACCTCTTTGCTAACATTCTCTTCAGCGCTGCAGGGAAACCAGGAACCACGTGGAGAAGGCACCCACACTGAAAGTGCCTGGAGGGAACATTGGGGCTTCTTCTCAGTGTCTCTGACATAGGGTTTCACTGTCCCGGGAAAGTCTCTGCTAACACCCTGCAGAGCGCTGTGCCCAATCTACAGAAACGTCTTGCGGTATCTCCTACAGGGAAAGTGCCAGGAGGGAATTGTCGAGCTTGTTCTCAGTGTCTCTGAGAATTGCTCTGATTATCCCTGTGACCTCTTTGCTAAGACTCTCCAGAGAGCCGTCCTCAAAACCAACACACATCTTGACATATCTCCCTCATTGATCGCAGTGTCTCCAGGAACGGCATTCAAGGAGCCAGGAACTTTTCTCCCTACACTGTCCATTGAGTTGTCCTCAAAACCAATATACATCCTGCTATATCTCCCACATGGAAAGTGCCAGGAGGGAGAAGTGGCGATTATGTTTAGACTTCCTCGGAACTGCTTCAAATCAACTAGATATCTTTGTGCTGTAAATCTCCCAACAGCCAAACGCAAAAGCAGCAAACATCTCGCTGTATGTCCCACATCCAAAGTGCCAAGAGAGAGCTTGC
Organism: Chroicocephalus ridibundus; assembly: GCF_963924245.1. NCBI lineage: Eukaryota > Metazoa > Chordata > Aves > Charadriiformes > Laridae > Chroicocephalus > Chroicocephalus ridibundus. Next base: position 99,089 of record NW_026961675.1, read on the forward strand.
TCTCCCTGTCTTTGAGTACTGTTTTCGCTGTGCCGGTTACCTCTTTGCTAACATTCTCTTCAGCGCTGCAGGGAAACCAGGAACCACGTGGAGAAGGCACCCACACTGAAAGTGCCTGGAGGGAACATTGGGGCTTCTTCTCAGTGTCTCTGACATAGGGTTTCACTGTCCCGGGAAAGTCTCTGCTAACACCCTGCAGAGCGCTGTGCCCAATCTACAGAAACGTCTTGCGGTATCTCCTACAGGGAAAGTGCCAGGAGGGAACTGTCCATCTTGTTCTCAGTGTCTCTGAGAATTGCTCTGATTATCCCTGTGACCTCTTTGCTAAGACTCTCCAGAGAGCCGTCCTCAAAACCAACACACATCTTGACATATCTCCCACATTGATCGCAGTGTCTCCAGGAACGGCATTCAAGGAGCCAGGAACTTTTCTCCCTACACTGTCCATTGAGTTGTCCTCAAAACCAATATACATCCTGCTATATCTCCCACATGGAAAGTGCCAGGAGGGAGAAGTGGCGATTATGTTTAGACTTTCTCGGAACTGCTTCAAATCAACTAGATATCTTTGTGCTGTAAATCTCCCAACAGCCAAACGCAAAAGCAGCAAACATCTCGCTGTATGTCCCACATCCAAAGTGCCAAGAGAGAGCTTGCTCTCCCTGTCTTTGAGTACTGTTTTCGCTGTGCCGGTTACCTCTTTGCTAACATTCTCTTCAGCGCTGCAGGGAAACCAGGAACCACGTGGAGAAGGCACCCACACTGAAAGTGCCTGGAGGGAACATTGGGGCTTCTTCTCAGTGTCTCTGACATAGGGTTTCACTGTCCCGGGAAAGTCTCTGCTAACACCCTGCAGAGCGCTGTGCCCAATCTACAGAAACGTCTTGCGGTATCTCCTACAGGGAAAGTGCCAGGAGGGAACTGTCCATCTTGTTCTCAGTGTCTCTGAGAATTGCTCTGATTATCCCTGTGACCTCTTTGCTAAGACTCTCCAGAGAGCCGTCCTCAAAACAAACACACATCTTGACATATCTCCCACATTGATCGCAGTGTCTCCAGGAACGGCATTCAAGGAGCCAGGAACTTTTCTCCCTACACTGTCCATTGAGTTGTCCTCAAAACCAATATACATCCTGCTATATCTCCCACATGGAAAGTGCCAGGATGGAGAATTGGCGATTATGTTTAGACTTTCTCGGAACTGCTTCAAATCAACTAGATATCTTTGTGCTGTAAATCTCCCAACAGCCAAACGCAAAAGCAGCAAACATCTCGCTGTATGTCCCACATCCAAAGTGCCAAGAGAGAGCTTGCTCTCCCTGTCTTTGAGTACTGTTTTCGCTGTGCCGGTTACCTCTTTGCTAACATTCTCTTCAGCGCTGCAGGGAAACCAGGAACCACGTGGAGAAGGCACCCACACTGAAAGTGCCTGGAGGGAACATTGGGGCTTCTTCTCAGTGTCTCTGACATAGGGTTTCACTGTCCCGGGAAAGTCTCTGCTAACACCCTGCAGAGCGCTGTGCCCAATCTACAGAAACGTCTTGCGGTATCTCCTACAGGGAAAGTGCCAGGAGGGAACTGTCCATCTTGTTCTCAGTGTCTCTGAGAATTGCTCTGATTATCCCTGTGACCTCTTTGCTAAGACTCTCCAGAGAGCCGTCCTCAAAACCAACACACATCTTGACATATCTCCCTCATTGATCGCAGTGTCTCCAGGAACGGCATTCAAGGAGCCAGGAACTTTTCTCCCTACACTGTCCATTGAGTTGTCCTCAAAACCAATATACATCCTGCTATATCTCCCACATGGAAAGTGCCAGGAGGGAGAAGTGGCGATTATGTTTAGACTTTCTCGGAACTGCTTCAAATCAACTAGATATCTTTGTGCTGTGAATCTCCCAACAGCCAAACGCAAAAGCAGCAAACATCTCGCTGTATGTCCCACATCCAAAGTGCCAAGAGAGAGCTTGCTCTCCCTGTCTTTGAGTACTGTTTTCGCTGTGCCGGTTACCTCTTTGCTAACATTCTCTTCAGCGCTGCAGGGAAACCAGGAACCACGTGGAGAAGGCACCCACACTGAAAGTGCCTGGAGGGAACATTGGGGCTTCTTCTCAGTGTCTCTGACATAGGGTTTCACTGTCCCGGGAAAGTCTCTGCTAACACCCTGCAGAGCGCTGTGCCCAATCTACAGAAACGTCTTGCGGTATCTCCTACAGGGAAAGTGCCAGGAGGGAATTGTCGAGCTTGTTCTCAGTGTCTCTGAGAATTGCTCTGATTATCCCTGTGACCTCTTTGCTAAGACTCTCCAGAGAGCCGTCCTCAAAACCAACACACATCTTGACATATCTCCCACATTGATCGCAGTGTCTCCAGGAACGGCATTCAAGGAGCCAGGAACTTTTCTCCCTACACTGTCCATTGAGTTGTCCTCAAAACCAATATACATCCTGCTATATCTCCCACATGGAAAGTGCCAGGAGGGAGAAGTGGCGATTATGTTTAGACTTTCTCGGAACTGCTTCAAATCAACTAGATATCTTTGTGCTGTAAATCTCCCAACAGCCAAACGCAAAAGCAGCAAACATCTCGCTGTATGTCCCACATCCAAAGTGCCAAGAGAGAGCTTGCTCTCCCTGTCTTTGAGTACTGTTTTCACTGTCCCGGTTACCTCTTTGCTAACATTCTCTTCAGCGCTGCAGGGAAACCAGGAACCACGTGGAGAAGGCACCCACACTGAAAGTGCCTGGAGGGAACATTGGGGCTTCTTCTCAGTGTCTCTGACATAGGGTTTCACTGTCCCGGGAAAGTCTCTGCTAACACCCTGCAGAGCGCTGTGCCCAATCTACAGAAACGTCTTGCGGTATCTCCTACAGGGAAAGTGCCAGGAGGGAACTGTCCATCTTGTTCTCAGTGTCTCTGAGAATTGCTCTGATTATCCCTGTGACCTCTTTGCTAAGACTCTCCAGAGAGCCGTCCTCAAAACCAACACACATCTTGACATATCTCCCACATTGATCGCAGTGTCTCCAGGAACGGCATTCAAGGAGCCAGGAACTTTTCTCCCTACACTGTCCATTGAGTTGTCCTCAAAACCAATATACATCCTGCTATATCTCCCACATGGAAAGTGCCAGGAGGGAGAAGTGGCGATTATGTTTAGACTTTCTCGGAACTGCTTCAAATCAACTAGATATCTTTGTGCTGTAAATCTCCCAACAGCCAAACGCAAAAGCAGCAAACATCTCGCTGTATGTCCCACATCCAAAGTGCCAAGAGAGAGCTTGCTCTCCCTCTCTTTGAGTACTGTTTTCGCTGTGCCGGTTACCTCTTTGCTAACATTCTCTTCAGCGCTGCAGGGAAACCAGGAACCACGTGGAGAAGGCACCCACACTGAAAGTGCCTGGAGGGAACATTGGGGCTTCTTCTCAGTGTCTCTGACATAGGGTTTCACTGTCCCGGGAAAGTCTCTGCTAACACCCTGCAGAGCGCTGTGCCCAATCTACAGAAACGTCTTGCGGTATCTCCTACAGGGAAAGTGCCAGGAGGGAACTGTCCATCTTGTTCTCAGTGTCTCTGAGAATTGCTCTGATTATCCCTGTGACCTCTTTGCTAAGACTCTCCAGAGAGCCGTCCTCAAAACCAACACACATCTTGACATATCTCCCACATTGATCGCAGTGTCTCCAGGAACGGCATTCAAGGAGCCAGGAACTTTTCTCCCTACACTGTCCATTGAGTTGTCCTCAAAACCAATATACATCCTGCTATATCTCCCACATGGAAAGTGCCAGGAGGGAGAAGTGGCGATTATGTTTAGACTTTCTCGGAACTGCTTCAAATCAACTAGATATCTTTGTGCTGTAAATCTCCCAACAGCCAAACGCAAAAGCAGCAAACATCTCGCTGTATGTCCCACATCCAAAGTGCCAAGAGAGAGCTTGCTCTCCCTGTCTTTGAGTACTGTTTTCGCTGTGCCGGTTACCTCTTTGCTAACATTCTCTTCAGCGCTGCAGGGAAACCAGGAACCACGTGGAGAAGGCACCCACACTGAAAGTGCCTGGAGGGAACATTGGGGCTTCTTCTCAGTGTCTCTGACATAGGGTTTCACTGTCCCGGGAAAGTCTCTGCTAACACCCTGCAGAGCGCTGTGCCCAATCTACAGAAACGTCTTGCGGTATCTCCTACAGGGAAAGTGCCAGGAGGGAATTGTCGAGCTTGTTCTCAGTGTCTCTGAGAATTGCTCTGATTATCCCTGTGACCTCTTTGCTAAGACTCTCCAGAGAGCCGTCCTCAAAACCAACACACATCTTGACATATCTCCCTCATTGATCGCAGTGTCTCCAGGAACGGCATTCAAGGAGCCAGGAACTTTTCTCCCTACACTGTCCATTGAGTTGTCCTCAAAACCAATATACATCCTGCTATATCTCCCACATGGAAAGTGCCAGGAGGGAGAAGTGGGGATTATGTTTAGACTTTCTCGGAACTGCTTCAAATCAACTAGATATCTTTGTGCTGTAAATCTCCCAACAGCCAAACGCAAAAGCAGCAAACATCTCGCTGTATGTCCCACATCCAAAGTGCCAAGAGAGAGCTTGCTCTCCCTGTCTTTGAGTACTGTTTTCGCTGTGCCGGTTACCTCTTTGCTAACATTCTCTTCAGCGCTGCAGGGAAACCAGGAACCACGTGGAGAAGGCACCCACACTGAAAGTGCCTGGAGGGAACATTGGGGCTTCTTCTCAGTGTCTCTGACATAGGGTTTCACTGTCCCGGGAAAGTCTCTGCTAACACCCTGCAGAGCGCTGTGCCCAATCTACAGAAACGTCTTGCGGTATCTCCTACAGGGAAAGTGCCAGGAGGGAACTGTCCATCTTGTTCTCAGTGTCTCTGAGAATTGCTCTGATTATCCCTGTGACCTCTTTGCTAAGACTCTCCAGAGAGCCGTCCTCAAAACCAACACACATCTTGACATATCTCCCACATTGATCGCAGTGTCTCCAGGAACGGCATTCAAGGAGCCAGGAACTTTTCTCCCTACACTGTCCATTGAGTTGTCCTCAAAACCAATATACATCCTGCTATATCTCCCACATGGAAAGTGCCAGGAGGGAGAAGTGGCGATTATGTTTAGACTTTCTCGGAACTGCTTCAAATCAACTAGATATCTTTGTGCTGTAAATCTCCCAACAGCCAAACGCAAAAGCAGCAAACATCTCGCTGTATGTCCCACATCCAAAGTGCCAAGAGAGAGCTTGCTCTCCCTGTCTTTGAGTACTGTTTTCGCTGTGCCGGTTACCTCTTTGCTAACATTCTCTTCAGCGCTGCAGGGAAACCAGGAACCACGTGGAGAAGGCACCCACACTGAAAGTGCCTGGAGGGAACATTGGGGCTTCTTCTCAGTGTCTCTGACATAGGGTTTCACTGTCCCGGGAAAGTCTCTGCTAACACCCTGCAGAGCGCTGTGCCCAATCTACAGAAACGTCTTGCGGTATCTCCTACAGGGAAAGTGCCAGGAGGGAATTGTCGAGCTTGTTCTCAGTGTCTCTGAGAATTGCTCTGATTATCCCTGTGACCTCTTTGCTAAGACTCTCCAGAGAGCCGTCCTCAAAACCAACACACATCTTGACATATCTCCCTCATTGATCGCAGTGTCTCCAGGAACGGCATTCAAGGAGCCAGGAACTTTTCTCCCTACACTGTCCATTGAGTTGTCCTCAAAACCAATATACATCCTGCTATATCTCCCACATGGAAAGTGCCAGGAGGGAGAAGTGGCGATTATGTTTAGACTTCCTCGGAACTGCTTCAAATCAACTAGATATCTTTGTGCTGTAAATCTCCCAACAGCCAAACGCAAAAGCAGCAAACATCTCGCTGTATGTCCCACATCCAAAGTGCCAAGAGAGAGCTTGCTCTCCCTGTCTGTGAGTACTGTTTTCGCTGTGCCGGTTACCTCTTTGCTAACATTCTCTTCAGCGCTGCAGGGAAACCAGGAACCACGTGGAGAAGGCACCCACACTGAAAGTGCCTGGAGGGAACATTGGGGCTTCTTCTCAGTGTCTCTGACATAGGGTTTCACTGTCCCGGGAAAGTCTCTGCTAACACCCTGCAGAGCGCTGTGCCCAATCTACAGAAACGTCTTGCGGTATCTCCTACAGGGAAAGTGCCAGGAGGGAATTGTCGAGCTTGTTCTCAGTGTCTCTGAGAATTGCTCTGATTATCCCTGTGACCTCTTTGCTAAGACTCTCCAGAGAGCCGTCCTCAAAACCAACACACATCTTGACATATCTCCCTCATTGATCGCAGTGTCTCCAGGAACGGCATTCAAGGAGCCAGGAACTTTTCTCCCTACACTGTCCATTGAGTTGTCCTCAAAACCAATATACATCCTGCTATATCTCCCACATGGAAAGTGCCAGGAGGGAGAAGTGGCGATTATGTTTAGACTTCCTCGGAACTGCTTCAAATCAACTAGATATCTTTGTGCTGTAAATCTCCCAACAGCCAAACGCAAAAGCAGCAAACATCTCGCTGTATGTCCCACATCCAAAGTGCCAAGAGAGAGCTTGCTCTCCCTGTCTTTGAGTACTGTTTTCGCTGTGCCGGTTACCTCTTTGCTAACATTCTCTTCAGCGCTGCAGGGAAACCAGGAACCACGTGGAGAAGGCACCCACACTGAAAGTGCCTGGAGGGAACATTGGGGCTTCTTCTCAGTGTCTCTGACATAGGGTTTCACTGTCCCGGGAAAGTCTCTGCTAACACCCTGCAGAGCGCTGTGCCCAATCTACAGAAACGTCTTGCGGTATCTCCTACAGGGAAAGTGCCAGGAGGGAACTGTCCATCTTGTTCTCAGTGTCTCTGAGAATTGCTCTGATTATCCCTGTGACCTCTTTGCTAAGACTCTCCAGAGAGCCGTCCTCAAAACCAACACACATCTTGACATATCTCCCACATTGATCGCAGTGTCTCCAGGAACGGCATTCAAGGAGCCAGGAACTTTTCTCCCTACACTGTCCATTGAGTTGTCCTCAAAACCAATATACATCCTGCTATATCTCCCACATGGAAAGTGCCAGGAGGGAGAAGTGGCGATTATGTTTAGACTTTCTCGGAACTGCTTCAAATCAACTAGATATCTTTGTGCTGTAAATCTCCCAACAGCCAAACGCAAAAGCAGCAAACATCTCGCTGTATGTCCCACATCCAAAGTGCCAAGAGAGAGCTTGCTCTCCCTGTCTTTGAGTACTGTTTTCGCTGTGCCGGTTACCTCTTTGCTAACATTCTCTTCAGCGCTGCAGGGAAACCAGGAACCACGTGGAGAAGGCACCCACACTGAAAGTGCCTGGAGGGAACATTGGGGCTTCTTCTCAGTGTCTCTGACATAGGGTTTCACTGTCCCGGGAAAGTCTCTGCTAACACCCTGCAGAGCGCTGTGCCCAATCTACAGAAACGTCTTGCGGTATCTCCTACAGGGAAAGTGCCAGGAGGGAACTGTCCATCTTGTTCTCAGTGTCTCTGAGAATTGCTCTGATTATCCCTGTGACCTCTTTGCTAAGACTCTCCAGAGAGCCGTCCTCAAAACAAACACACATCTTGACATATCTCCCACATTGATCGCAGTGTCTCCAGGAACGGCATTCAAGGAGCCAGGAACTTTTCTCCCTACACTGTCCATTGAGTTGTCCTCAAAACCAATATACATCCTGCTATATCTCCCACATGGAAAGTGCCAGGATGGAGAATTGGCGATTATGTTTAGACTTTCTCGGAACTGCTTCAAATCAACTAGATATCTTTGTGCTGTAAATCTCCCAACAGCCAAACGCAAAAGCAGCAAACATCTCGCTGTATGTCCCACATCCAAAGTGCCAAGAGAGAGCTTGCTCTCCCTGTCTTTGAGTACTGTTTTCGCTGTGCCGGTTACCTCTTTGCTAACATTCTCTTCAGCGCTGCAGGGAAACCAGGAACCACGTGGAGAAGGCACCCACACTGAAAGTGCCTGGAGGGAACATTGGGGCTTCTTCTCAGTGTCTCTGACATAGGGTTTCACTGTCCCGGGAAAGTCTCTGCTAACACCCTGCAGAGCGCTGTGCCCAATCTACAGAAACGTCTTGCGGTATCTCCTACAGGGAAAGTGCCAGGAGGGAACTGTCCATCTTGTTCTCAGTGTCTCTGAGAATTGCTCTGATTATCCCTGTGACCTCTTTGCTAAGACTCTCCAGAGAGCCGTCCTCAAAACCAACACACATCTTGACATATCTCCCTCATTGATCGCAGTGTCTCCAGGAACGGCATTCAAGGAGCCAGGAACTTTTCTCCCTACACTGTCCATTGAGTTGTCCTCAAAACCAATATACATCCTGCTATATCTCCCACATGGAAAGTGCCAGGAGGGAGAAGTGGCGATTATGTTTAGACTTTCTCGGAACTGCTTCAAATCAACTAGATATCTTTGTGCTGTGAATCTCCCAACAGCCAAACGCAAAAGCAGCAAACATCTCGCTGTATGTCCCACATCCAAAGTGCCAAGAGAGAGCTTGCTCTCCCTGTCTTTGAGTACTGTTTTCGCTGTGCCGGTTACCTCTTTGCTAACATTCTCTTCAGCGCTGCAGGGAAACCAGGAACCACGTGGAGAAGGCACCCACACTGAAAGTGCCTGGAGGGAACATTGGGGCTTCTTCTCAGTGTCTCTGACATAGGGTTTCACTGTCCCGGGAAAGTCTCTGCTAACACCCTGCAGAGCGCTGTGCCCAATCTACAGAAACGTCTTGCGGTATCTCCTACAGGGAAAGTGCCAGGAGGGAATTGTCGAGCTTGTTCTCAGTGTCTCTGAGAATTGCTCTGATTATCCCTGTGACCTCTTTGCTAAGACTCTCCAGAGAGCCGTCCTCAAAACCAACACACATCTTGACATATCTCCCACATTGATCGCAGTGTCTCCAGGAACGGCATTCAAGGAGCCAGGAACTTTTCTCCCTACACTGTCCATTGAGTTGTCCTCAAAACCAATATACATCCTGCTATATCTCCCACATGGAAAGTGCCAGGAGGGAGAAGTGGCGATTATGTTTAGACTTTCTCGGAACTGCTTCAAATCAACTAGATATCTTTGTGCTGTAAATCTCCCAACAGCCAAACGCAAAAGCAGCAAACATCTCGCTGTATGTCCCACATCCAAAGTGCCAAGAGAGAGCTTGCTCTCCCTGTCTTTGAGTACTGTTTTCACTGTCCCGGTTACCTCTTTGCTAACATTCTCTTCAGCGCTGCAGGGAAACCAGGAACCACGTGGAGAAGGCACCCACACTGAAAGTGCCTGGAGGGAACATTGGGGCTTCTTCTCAGTGTCTCTGACATAGGGTTTCACTGTCCCGGGAAAGTCTCTGCTAACACCCTGCAGAGCGCTGTGCCCAATCTACAGAAACGTCTTGCGGTATCTCCTACAGGGAAAGTGCCAGGAGGGAACTGTCCATCTTGTTCTCAGTGTCTCTGAGAATTGCTCTGATTATCCCTGTGACCTCTTTGCTAAGACTCTCCAGAGAGCCGTCCTCAAAACCAACACACATCTTGACATATCTCCCACATTGATCGCAGTGTCTCCAGGAACGGCATTCAAGGAGCCAGGAACTTTTCTCCCTACACTGTCCATTGAGTTGTCCTCAAAACCAATATACATCCTGCTATATCTCCCACATGGAAAGTGCCAGGAGGGAGAAGTGGCGATTATGTTTAGACTTTCTCGGAACTGCTTCAAATCAACTAGATATCTTTGTGCTGTAAATCTCCCAACAGCCAAACGCAAAAGCAGCAAACATCTCGCTGTATGTCCCACATCCAAAGTGCCAAGAGAGAGCTTGCTCTCCCTCTCTTTGAGTACTGTTTTCGCTGTGCCGGTTACCTCTTTGCTAACATTCTCTTCAGCGCTGCAGGGAAACCAGGAACCACGTGGAGAAGGCACCCACACTGAAAGTGCCTGGAGGGAACATTGGGGCTTCTTCTCAGTGTCTCTGACATAGGGTTTCACTGTCCCGGGAAAGTCTCTGCTAACACCCTGCAGAGCGCTGTGCCCAATCTACAGAAACGTCTTGCGGTATCTCCTACAGGGAAAGTGCCAGGAGGGAACTGTCCATCTTGTTCTCAGTGTCTCTGAGAATTGCTCTGATTATCCCTGTGACCTCTTTGCTAAGACTCTCCAGAGAGCCGTCCTCAAAACCAACACACATCTTGACATATCTCCCACATTGATCGCAGTGTCTCCAGGAACGGCATTCAAGGAGCCAGGAACTTTTCTCCCTACACTGTCCATTGAGTTGTCCTCAAAACCAATATACATCCTGCTATATCTCCCACATGGAAAGTGCCAGGAGGGAGAAGTGGCGATTATGTTTAGACTTTCTCGGAACTGCTTCAAATCAACTAGATATCTTTGTGCTGTAAATCTCCCAACAGCCAAACGCAAAAGCAGCAAACATCTCGCTGTATGTCCCACATCCAAAGTGCCAAGAGAGAGCTTGCTCTCCCTGTCTTTGAGTACTGTTTTCGCTGTGCCGGTTACCTCTTTGCTAACATTCTCTTCAGCGCTGCAGGGAAACCAGGAACCACGTGGAGAAGGCACCCACACTGAAAGTGCCTGGAGGGAACATTGGGGCTTCTTCTCAGTGTCTCTGACATAGGGTTTCACTGTCCCGGGAAAGTCTCTGCTAACACCCTGCAGAGCGCTGTGCCCAATCTACAGAAACGTCTTGCGGTATCTCCTACAGGGAAAGTGCCAGGAGGGAATTGTCGAGCTTGTTCTCAGTGTCTCTGAGAATTGCTCTGATTATCCCTGTGACCTCTTTGCTAAGACTCTCCAGAGAGCCGTCCTCAAAACCAACACACATCTTGACATATCTCCCTCATTGATCGCAGTGTCTCCAGGAACGGCATTCAAGGAGCCAGGAACTTTTCTCCCTACACTGTCCATTGAGTTGTCCTCAAAACCAATATACATCCTGCTATATCTCCCACATGGAAAGTGCCAGGAGGGAGAAGTGGGGATTATGTTTAGACTTTCTCGGAACTGCTTCAAATCAACTAGATATCTTTGTGCTGTAAATCTCCCAACAGCCAAACGCAAAAGCAGCAAACATCTCGCTGTATGTCCCACATCCAAAGTGCCAAGAGAGAGCTTGCTCTCCCTGTCTTTGAGTACTGTTTTCGCTGTGCCGGTTACCTCTTTGCTAACATTCTCTTCAGCGCTGCAGGGAAACCAGGAACCACGTGGAGAAGGCACCCACACTGAAAGTGCCTGGAGGGAACATTGGGGCTTCTTCTCAGTGTCTCTGACATAGGGTTTCACTGTCCCGGGAAAGTCTCTGCTAACACCCTGCAGAGCGCTGTGCCCAATCTACAGAAACGTCTTGCGGTATCTCCTACAGGGAAAGTGCCAGGAGGGAACTGTCCATCTTGTTCTCAGTGTCTCTGAGAATTGCTCTGATTATCCCTGTGACCTCTTTGCTAAGACTCTCCAGAGAGCCGTCCTCAAAACCAACACACATCTTGACATATCTCCCACATTGATCGCAGTGTCTCCAGGAACGGCATTCAAGGAGCCAGGAACTTTTCTCCCTACACTGTCCATTGAGTTGTCCTCAAAACCAATATACATCCTGCTATATCTCCCACATGGAAAGTGCCAGGAGGGAGAAGTGGCGATTATGTTTAGACTTTCTCGGAACTGCTTCAAATCAACTAGATATCTTTGTGCTGTAAATCTCCCAACAGCCAAACGCAAAAGCAGCAAACATCTCGCTGTATGTCCCACATCCAAAGTGCCAAGAGAGAGCTTGCTCTCCCTGTCTTTGAGTACTGTTTTCACTGTCCCGGTTACCTCTTTGCTAACATTCTCTTCAGCGCTGCAGGGAAACCAGGAACCACGTGGAGAAGGCACCCACACTGAAAGTGCCTGGAGGGAACATTGGGGCTTCTTCTCAGTGTCTCTGACATAGGGTTTCACTGTCCCGGGAAAGTCTCTGCTAACACCCTGCAGAGCGCTGTGCCCAATCTACAGAAACGTCTTGCGGTATCTCCTACAGGGAAAGTGCCAGGAGGGAACTGTCCATCTTGTTCTCAGTGTCTCTGAGAATTGCTCTGATTATCCCTGTGACCTCTTTGCTAAGACTCTCCAGAGAGCCGTCCTCAAAACCAACACACATCTTGACATATCTCCCACATTGATCGCAGTGTCTCCAGGAACGGCATTCAAGGAGCCAGGAACTTTTCTCCCTACACTGTCCATTGAGTTGTCCTCAAAACCAATATACATCCTGCTATATCTCCCACATGGAAAGTGCCAGGAGGGAGAAGTGGCGATTATGTTTAGACTTTCTCGGAACTGCTTCAAATCAACTAGATATCTTTGTGCTGTAAATCTCCCAACAGCCAAACGCAAAAGCAGCAAACATCTCGCTGTATGTCCCACATCCAAAGTGCCAAGAGAGAGCTTGCTCTCCCTGTCTTTGAGTACTGTTTTCGCTGTGCCGGTTACCTCTTTGCTAACATTCTCTTCAGCGCTGCAGGGAAACCAGGAACCACGTGGAGAAGGCACCCACACTGAAAGTGCCTGGAGGGAACATTGGGGCTTCTTCTCAGTGTCTCTGACATAGGGTTTCACTGTCCCGGGAAAGTCTCTGCTAACACCCTGCAGAGCGCTGTGCCCAATCTACAGAAACGTCTTGCGGTATCTCCTACAGGGAAAGTGCCAGGAGGGAACTGTCCATCTTGTTCTCAGTGTCTCTGAGAATTGCTCTGATTATCCCTGTGACCTCTTTGCTAAGACTCTCCAGAGAGCCGTCCTCAAAACCAACACACATCTTGACATATCTCCCTCATTGATCGCAGTGTCTCCAGGAACGGCATTCAAGGAGCCAGGAACTTTTCTCCCTACACTGTCCATTGAGTTGTCCTCAAAACCAATATACATCCTGCTATATCTCCCACATGGAAAGTGCCAGGAGGGAGAAGTGGCGATTATGTTTAGACTTTCTCGGAACTGCTTCAAATCAACTAGATATCTTTGTGCTGTAAATCTCCCAACAGCCAAACGCAAAAGCAGCAAACATCTCGCTGTATGTCCCACATCCAAAGTGCCAAGAGAGAGCTTGCTCTCCCTGTCTTTGAGTACTGTTTTCGCTGTGCCGGTTACCTCTTTGCTAACATTCTCTTCAGCGCTGCAGGGAAACCAGGAACCACGTGGAGAAGGCACCCACACTGAAAGTGCCTGGAGGGAACATTGGGGCTTCTTCTCAGTGTCTCTGACATAGGGTTTCACTGTCCCGGGAAAGTCTCTGCTAACACCCTGCAGAGCGCTGTGCCCAATCTACAGAAACGTCTTGCGGTATCTCCTACAGGGAAAGTGCCAGGAGGGAACTGTCGAGCTTGTTCTCAGTGTCTCTGAGAATTGCTCTGATTATCCCTGTGACCTCTTTGCTAAGACTCTCCAGAGAGCCGTCCTCAAAACCAACACACATCTTGACATATCTCCCACATTGATCGCAGTGTCTCCAGGAACGGCATTCAAGGAGCCAGGAACTTTTCTCCCTACACTGTCCATTGAGTTGTCCTCAAAACCAATATACATCCTGCTATATCTCCCACATGGAAAGTGCCAGGAGGGAGAAGTGGCGATTATGTTTAGACTTTCTCGGAACTGCTTCAAATCAACTAGATATCTTTGTGCTGTAAATCTCCCAACAGCCAAACGCAAAAGCAGCAAACATCTCGCTGTATGTCCCACATCCAAAGTGCCAAGAGAGAGCTTGCTCTCCCTGTCTTTGAGTACTGTTTTCGCTGTGCCGGTTACCTCTTTGCTAACATTCTCTTCAGCGCTGCAGGGAAACCAGGAACCACGTGGAGAAGGCACCCACACTGAAAGTGCCTGGAGGGAACATTGGGGCTTCTTCTCAGTGTCTCTGACATAGGGTTTCACTGTCCCGGGAAAGTCTCTGCTAACACCCTGCAGAGCGCTGTGCCCAATCTACAGAAACGTCTTGCGGTATCTCCTACAGGGAAAGTGCCAGGAGGGAACTGTCCATCTTGTTCTCAGTGTCTCTGAGAATTGCTCTGATTATCCCTGTGACCTCTTTGCTAAGACTCTCCAGAGAGCCGTCCTCAAAACCAACACACATCTTGACATATCTCCCTCATTGATCGCAGTGTCTCCAGGAACGGCATTCAAGGAGCCAGGAACTTTTCTCCCTACACTGTCCATTGAGTTGTCCTCAAAACCAATATACATCCTGCTATATCTCCCACATGGAAAGTGCCAGGAGGGAGAAGTGGCGATTATGTTTAGACTTTCTCGGAACTGCTTCAAATCAACTAGATATCTTTGTGCTGTAAATCTCCCAACAGCCAAACGCAAAAGCAGCAAACATCTCGCTGTATGTCCCACATCCAAAGTGCCAAGAGAGAGCTTGCTCTCCCTGTCTTTGAGTACTGTTTTCGCTGTGCCGGTTACCTCTTTGCTAACATTCTCTTCAGCGCTGCAGGGAAACCAGGAACCACGTGGAGAAGGCACCCACACTGAAAGTGCCTGGAGGGAACATTGGGGCTTCTTCTCAGTGTCTCTGACATAGGGTTTCACTGTCCCGGGAAAGTCTCTGCTAACACCCTGCAGAGCGCTGTGCCCAATCTACAGAAACGTCTTGCGGTATCTCCTACAGGGAAAGTGCCAGGAGGGAACTGTCCATCTTGTTCTCAGTGTCTCTGAGAATTGCTCTGATTATCCCTGTGACCTCTTTGCTAAGACTCTCCAGAGAGCCGTCCTCAAAACCAACACACATCTTGACATATCTCCCACATTGATCGCAGTGTCTCCAGGAACGGCATTCAAGGAGCCAGGAACTTTTCTCCCTACACTGTCCATTGAGTTGTCCTCAAAACCAATATACATCCTGCTATATCTCCCACATGGAAAGTGCCAGGAGGGAGAAGTGGCGATTATGTTTAGACTTTCTCGGAACTGCTTCAAATCAACTAGATATCTTTGTGCTGTAAATCTCCCAACAGCCAAACGCAAAAGCAGCAAACATCTCGCTGTATGTCCCACATCCAAAGTGCCAAGAGAGAGCTTGCTCTCCCTCTCTTTGAGTACTGTTTTCGCTGTGCCGGTTACCTCTTTGCTAACATTCTCTTCAGCGCTGCAGGGAAACCAGGAACCACGTGGAGAAGGCACCCACACTGAAAGTGCCTGGAGGGAACATTGGGGCTTCTTCTCAGTGTCTCTGACATAGGGTTTCACTGTCCCGGGAAAGTCTCTGCTAACACCCTGCAGAGCGCTGTGCCCAATCTACAGAAACGTCTTGCGGTATCTCCTACAGGGAAAGTGCCAGGAGGGAACTGTCCATCTTGTTCTCAGTGTCTCTGAGAATTGCTCTGATTATCCCTGTGACCTCTTTGCTAAGACTCTCCAGAGAGCCGTCCTCAAAACCAACACACATCTTGACATATCTCCCACATTGATCGCAGTGTCTCCAGGAACGGCATTCAAGGAGCCAGGAACTTTTCTCCCTACACTGTCCATTGAGTTGTCCTCAAAACCAATATACATCCTGCTATATCTCCCACATGGAAAGTGCCAGGAGGGAGAAGTGGCGATTATGTTTAGACTTTCTCGGAACTGCTTCAAATCAACTAGATATCTTTGTGCTGTAAATCTCCCAACAGCCAAACGCAAAAGCAGCAAACATCTCGCTGTATGTCCCACATCCAAAGTGCCAAGAGAGAGCTTGCTCTCCCTGTCTTTGAGTACTGTTTTCGCTGTGCCGGTTACCTCTTTGCTAACATTCTCTTCAGCGCTGCAGGGAAACCAGGAACCACGTGGAGAAGGCACCCACACTGAAAGTGCCTGGAGGGAACATTGGGGCTTCTTCTCAGTGTCTCTGACATAGGGTTTCACTGTCCCGGGAAAGTCTCTGCTAACACCCTGCAGAGCGCTGTGCCCAATCTACAGAAACGTCTTGCGGTATCTCCTACAGGGAAAGTGCCAGGAGGGAACTGTCCATCTTGTTCTCAGTGTCTCTGAGAATTGCTCTGATTATCCCTGTGACCTCTTTGCTAAGACTCTCCAGAGAGCCGTCCTCAAAACCAACACACATCTTGACATATCTCCCACATTGATCGCAGTGTCTCCAGGAACGGCATTCAAGGAGCCAGGAACTTTTCTCCCTACACTGTCCATTGAGTTGTCCTCAAAACCAATATACATCCTGCTATATCTCCCACATGGAAAGTGCCAGGAGGGAGAAGTGGCGATTATGTTTAGACTTTCTCGGAACTGCTTCAAATCAACTAGATATCTTTGTGCTGTAAATCTCCCAACAGCCAAACGCAAAAGCAGCAAACATCTCGCTGTATGTCCCACATCCAAAGTGCCAAGAGGGAGCTTGCTCTCCCTGTCTTTGAGTACTGTTTTCGCTGTGCCGGTTACCTCTTTGCTAACATTCTCTTCAGCGCTGCAGGGAAACCAGGAACCACGTGGAGAAGGCACCCACACTGAAAGTGCCTGGAGGGAACATTGGGGCTTCTTCTCAGTGTCTCTGACATAGGGTTTCACTGTCCCGGGAAAGTCTCTGCTAACACCCTGCAGAGCGCTGTGCCCAATCTACAGAAACGTCTTGCGGTATCTCCTACAGGGAAAGTGCCAGGAGGGAACTGTCCATCTTGTTCTCAGTGTCTCTGAGAATTGCTCTGATTATCGCTGTGACCTCTTTGCTAAGACTCTCCAGAGAGCCGTCCTCAAAACCAACACACATCTTGACATATCTCCCACATTGATCGCAGTGTCTCCAGGAACGGCATTCAAGGAGCCAGGAACTTTTCTCCCTACACTGTCCATTGAGTTGTCCTCAAAACCAATATACATCCTGCTATATCTCCCACATGGAAAGTGCCAGGAGGGAGAAGTGGCGATTATGTTTAGACTTTCTCGGAACTGCTTCAAATCAACTAGATATCTTTGTGCTGTAAATCTCCCAACAGCCAAACGCAAAAGCAGCAAACATCTCGCTGTATGTCCCACATCCAAAGTGCCAAGAGAGAGCTTGCTCTCCCTGTCTTTGAGTACTGTTTTCACTGTCCCGGTTACCTCTTTGCTAACATTCTCTTCAGCGCTGCAGGGAAACCAGGAACCACGTGGAGAAGGCACCCACACTGAAAGTGCCTGGAGGGAACATTGGGGCTTCTTCTCAGTGTCTCTGACATAGGGTTTCACTGTCCCGGGAAAGTCTCTGCTAACACCCTGCAGAGCGCTGTGCCCAATCTACAGAAACGTCTTGCGGTATCTCCTACAGGGAAAGTGCCAGGAGGGAACTGTCCATCTTGTTCTCAGTGTCTCTGAGAATTGCTCTGATTATCCCTGTGACCTCTTTGCTAAGACTCTCCAGAGAGCCGTCCTCAAAACCAACACACATCTTGACATATCTCCCACATTGATCGCAGTGTCTCCAGGAACGGCATTCAAGGAGCCAGGAACTTTTCTCCCTACACTGTCCATTGAGTTGTCCTCAAAACCAATATACATCCTGCTATATCTCCCACATGGAAAGTGCCAGGAGGGAGAAGTGGCGATTATGTTTAGACTTTCTCGGAACTGCTTCAAATCAACTAGATATCTTTGTGCTGTAAATCTCCCAACAGCCAAACGCAAAAGCAGCAAACATCTCGCTGTATGTCCCACATCCAAAGTGCCAAGAGAGAGCTTGCTCTCCCTGTCTTTGAGTACTGTTTTCGCTGTGCCGGTTACCTCTTTGCTAACATTCTCTTCAGCGCTGCAGGGAAACCAGGAACCACGTGGAGAAGGCACCCACACTGAAAGTGCCTGGAGGGAACATTGGGGCTTCTTCTCAGTGTCTCTGACATAGGGTTTCACTGTCCCGGGAAAGTCTCTGCTAACACCCTGCAGAGCGCTGTGCCCAATCTACAGAAACGTCTTGCGGTATCTCCTACAGGGAAAGTGCCAGGAGGGAATTGTCGAGCTTGTTCTCAGTGTCTCTGAGAATTGCTCTGATTATCCCTGTGACCTCTTTGCTAAGACTCTCCAGAGAGCCGTCCTCAAAACCAACACACATCTTGACATATCTCCCACATTGATCGCAGTGTCTCCAGGAACGGCATTCAAGGAGCCAGGAACTTTTCTCCCTACACTGTCCATTGAGTTGTCCTCAAAACCAATATACATCCTGCTATATCTCCCACATGGAAAGTGCCAGGAGGGAGAAGTGGCGATTATGTTTAGACTTTCTCGGAACTGCTTCAAATCAACTAGATATCTTTGTGCTGTAAATCTCCCAACAGCCAAACGCAAAAGCAGCAAACATCTCGCTGTATGTCCCACATCCAAAGTGCCAAGAGAGAGCTTGCTCTCCCTGTCTTTGAGTACTGTTTTCGCTGTGCCGGTTACCTCTTTGCTAACATTCTCTTCAGCGCTGCAGGGAAACCAGGAACCACGTGGAGAAGGCACCCACACTGAAAGTGCCTGGAGGGAACATTGGGGCTTCTTCTCAGTGTCTCTGACATAGGGTTTCACTGTCCCGGGAAAGTCTCTGCTAACACCCTGCAGAGCGCTGTGCCCAATCTACAGAAACGTCTTGCGGTATCTCCTACAGGGAAAGTGCCAGGAGGGAACTGTCCATCTTGTTCTCAGTGTCTCTGAGAATTGCTCTGATTATCCCTGTGACCTCTTTGCTAAGACTCTCCAGAGAGCCGTCCTCAAAACCAACACACATCTTGACATATCTCCCACATTGATCGCAGTGTCTCCAGGAACGGCATTCAAGGAGCCAGGAACTTTTCTCCCTACACTGTCCATTGAGTTGTCCTCAAAACCAATATACATCCTGCTATATCTCCCACATGGAAAGTGCCAGGAGGGAGAAGTGGCGATTATGTTTAGACTTTCTCGGAACTGCTTCAAATCAACTAGATATCTTTGTGCTGTAAATCTCCCAACAGCCAAACGCAAAAGCAGCAAACATCTCGCTGTATGTCCCACATCCAAAGTGCCAAGAGAGAGCTTGCTCTCCCTGTCTTTGAGTACTGTTTTCGCTGTGCCGGTTACCTCTTTGCTAACATTCTCTTCAGCGCTGCAGGGAAACCAGGAACCACGTGGAGAAGGCACCCACACTGAAAGTGCCTGGAGGGAACATTGGGGCTTCTTCTCAGTGTCTCTGACATAGGGTTTCACTGTCCCGGGAAAGTCTCTGCTAACACCCTGCAGAGCGCTGTGCCCAATCTACAGAAACGTCTTGCGGTATCTCCTACAGGGAAAGTGCCAGGAGGGAATTGTCGAGCTTGTTCTCAGTGTCTCTGAGAATTGCTCTGATTATCCCTGTGACCTCTTTGCTAAGACTCTCCAGAGAGCCGTCCTCAAAACCAACACACATCTTGACATATCTCCCACATTGATCGCAGTGTCTCCAGGAACGGCATTCAAGGAGCCAGGAACTTTTCTCCCTACACTGTCCATTGAGTTGTCCTCAAAACCAATATACATCCTGCTATATCTCCCACATGGAAAGTGCCAGGAGGGAGAAGTGGCGATTATGTTTAGACTTTCTCGGAACTGCTTCAAATCAACTAGATATCTTTGTGCTGTAAATCTCCCAACAGCCAAACGCAAAAGCAGCAAACATCTCGCTGTATGTCCCACATCCAAAGTGCCAAGAGAGAGCTTGCTCTCCCTGTCTTTGAGTACTGTTTTCGCTGTGCCGGTTACCTCTTTGCTAACATTCTCTTCAGCGCTGCAGGGAAACCAGGAACCACGTGGAGAAGGCACCCACACTGAAAGTGCCTGGAGGGAACATTGGGGCTTCTTCTCAGTGTCTCTGACATAGGGTTTCACTGTCCCGGGAAAGTCTCTGCTAACACCCTGCAGAGCGCTGTGCCCAATCTACAGAAACGTCTTGCGGTATCTCCTACAGGGAAAGTGCCAGGAGGGAACTGTCCATCTTGTTCTCAGTGTCTCTGAGAATTGCTCTGATTATCCCTGTGACCTCTTTGCTAAGACTCTCCAGAGAGCCGTCCTCAAAACCAACACACATCTTGACATATCTCCCTCATTGATCGCAGTGTCTCCAGGAACGGCATTCAAGGAGCCAGGAACTTTTCTCCCTACACTGTCCATTGAGTTGTCCTCAAAACCAATATACATCCTGCTATATCTCCCACATGGAAAGTGCCAGGAGGGAGAAGTGGCGATTATGTTTAGACTTTCTCGGAACTGCTTCAAATCAACTAGATATCTTTGTGCTGTAAATCTCCCAACAGCCAAACGCAAAAGCAGCAAACATCTCGCTGTATGTCCCACATCCAAAGTGCCAAGAGAGAGCTTGCTCTCCCTGTCTTTGAGTACTGTTTTCGCTGTGCCGGTTACCTCTTTGCTAACATTCTCTTCAGCGCTGCAGGGAAACCAGGAACCACGTGGAGAAGGCACCCACACTGAAAGTGCCTGGAGGGAACATTGGGGCTTCTTCTCAGTGTCTCTGACATAGGGTTTCACTGTCCCGGGAAAGTCTCTGCTAACACCCTGCAGAGCGCTGTGCCCAATCTACAGAAACGTCTTGCGGTATCTCCTACAGGGAAAGTGCCAGGAGGGAATTGTCGAGCTTGTTCTCAGTGTCTCTGAGAATTGCTCTGATTATCCCTGTGACCTCTTTGCTAAGACTCTCCAGAGAGCCGTCCTCAAAACCAACACACATCTTGACATATCTCCCTCATTGATCGCAGTGTCTCCAGGAACGGCATTCAAGGAGCCAGGAACTTTTCTCCCTACACTGTCCATTGAGTTGTCCTCAAAACCAATATACATCCTGCTATATCTCCCACATGGAAAGTGCCAGGAGGGAGAAGTGGCGATTATGTTTAGACTTTCTCGGAACTGCTTCAAATCAACTAGATATCTTTGTGCTGTAAATCTCCCAACAGCCAAACGCAAAAGCAGCAAACATCTCGCTGTATGTCCCACATCCAAAGTGCCAAGAGAGAGCTTGCTCTCCCTGTCTTTGAGTACTGTTTTCGCTGTGCCGGTTACCTCTTTGCTAACATTCTCTTCAGCGCTGCAGGGAAACCAGGAACCACGTGGAGAAGGCACCCACACTGAAAGTGCCTGGAGGGAACATTGGGGCTTCTTCTCAGTGTCTCTGACATAGGGTTTCACTGTCCCGGGAAAGTCTCTGCTAACACCCTGCAGAGCGCTGTGCCCAATCTACAGAAACGTCTTGCGGTATCTCCTACAGGGAAAGTGCCAGGAGGGAACTGTCCATCTTGTTCTCAGTGTCTCTGAGAATTGCTCTGATTATCCCTGTGACCTCTTTGCTAAGACTCTCCAGAGAGCCGTCCTCAAAACCAACACACATCTTGACATATCTCCCTCATTGATCGCAGTGTCTCCAGGAACGGCATTCAAGGAGCCAGGAACTTTTCTCCCTACACTGTCCATTGAGTTGTCCTCAAAACCAATATACATCCTGCTATATCTCCCACATGGAAAGTGCCAGGAGGGAGAAGTGGCGATTATGTTTAGACTTTCTCGGAACTGCTTCAAATCAACTAGATATCTTTGTGCTGTAAATCTCCCAACAGCCAAACGCAAAAGCAGCAAACATCTCGCTGTATGTCCCACATCCAAAGTGCCAAGAGAGAGCTTGCTCTCCCTGTCTTTGAGTACTGTTTTCGCTGTGCCGGTTACCTCTTTGCTAACATTCTCTTCAGCGCTGCAGGGAAACCAGGAACCACGTGGAGAAGGCACCCACACTGAAAGTGCCTGGAGGGAACATTGGGGCTTCTTCTCAGTGTCTCTGACATAGGGTTTCACTGTCCCGGGAAAGTCTCTGCTAACACCCTGCAGAGCGCTGTGCCCAATCTACAGAAACGTCTTGCGGTATCTCCTACAGGGAAAGTGCCAGGAGGGAACTGTCCATCTTGTTCTCAGTGTCTCTGAGAATTGCTCTGATTATCCCTGTGACCTCTTTGCTAAGACTCTCCAGAGAGCCGTCCTCAAAACCAACACACATCTTGACATATCTCCCTCATTGATCGCAGTGTCTCCAGGAACGGCATTCAAGGAGCCAGGAACTTTTCTCCCTACACTGTCCATTGAGTTGTCCTCAAAACCAATATACATCCTGCTATATCTCCCACATGGAAAGTGCCAGGAGGGAGAAGTGGCGATTATGTTTAGACTTTCTCGGAACTGCTTCAAATCAACTAGATATCTTTGTGCTGTAAATCTCCCAACAGCCAAACGCAAAAGCAGCAAACATCTCGCTGTATGTCCCACATCCAAAGTGCCAAGAGAGAGCTTGCTCTCCCTGTCTTTGAGTACTGTTTTCGCTGTGCCGGTTACCTCTTTGCTAACATTCTCTTCAGCGCTGCAGGGAAACCAGGAACCACGTGGAGAAGGCACCCACACTGAAAGTGCCTGGAGGGAACATTGGGGCTTCTTCTCAGTGTCTCTGACATAGGGTTTCACTGTCCCGGGAAAGTCTCTGCTAACACCCTGCAGAGCGCTGTGCCCAATCTACAGAAACGTCTTGCGGTATCTCCTACAGGGAAAGTGCCAGGAGGGAATTGTCGAGCTTGTTCTCAGTGTCTCTGAGAATTGCTCTGATTATCCCTGTGACCTCTTTGCTAAGACTCTCCAGAGAGCCGTCCTCAAAACCAACACACATCTTGACATATCTCCCACATTGATCGCAGTGTCTCCAGGAACGGCATTCAAGGAGCCAGGAACTTTTCTCCCTACACTGTCCATTGAGTTGTCCTCAAAACCAATATACATCCTGCTATATCTCCCACATGGAAAGTGCCAGGAGGGAGAAGTGGCGATTATGTTTAGACTTTCTCGGAACTGCTTCAAATCAACTAGATATCTTTGTGCTGTAAATCTCCCAACAGCCAAACGCAAAAGCAGCAAACATCTCGCTGTATGTCCCACATCCAAAGTGCCAAGAGAGAGCTTGCTCTCCCTGTCTTTGAGTACTGTTTTCGCTGTGCCGGTTACCTCTTTGCTAACATTCTCTTCAGCGCTGCAGGGAAACCAGGAACCACGTGGAGAAGGCACCCACACTGAAAGTGCCTGGAGGGAACATTGGGGCTTCTTCTCAGTGTCTCTGACATAGGGTTTCACTGTCCCGGGAAAGTCTCTGCTAACACCCTGCAGAGCGCTGTGCCCAATCTACAGAAACGTCTTGCGGTATCTCCTACAGGGAAAGTGCCAGGAGGGAACTGTCCATCTTGTTCTCAGTGTCTCTGAGAATTGCTCTGATTATCCCTGTGACCTCTTTGCTAAGACTCTCCAGAGAGCCGTCCTCAAAACCAACACACATCTTGACATATCTCCCACATTGATCGCAGTGTCTCCAGGAACGGCATTCAAGGAGCCAGGAACTTTTCTCCCTACACTGTCCATTGAGTTGTCCTCAAAACCAATATACATCCTGCTATATCTCCCACATGGAAAGTGCCAGGAGGGAGAAGTGGCGATTATGTTTAGACTTTCTCGGAACTGCTTCAAATCAACTAGATATCTTTGTGCTGTAAATCTCCCAACAGCCAAACGCAAAAGCAGCAAACATCTCGCTGTATGTCCCACATCCAAAGTGCCAAGAGAGAGCTTGCTCTCCCTGTCTTTGAGTACTGTTTTCGCTGTGCCGGTTACCTCTTTGCTAACATTCTCTTCAGCGCTGCAGGGAAACCAGGAACCACGTGGAGAAGGCACCCACACTGAAAGTGCCTGGAGGGAACATTGGGGCTTCTTCTCAGTGTCTCTGACATAGGGTTTCACTGTCCCGGGAAAGTCTCTGCTAACACCCTGCAGAGCGCTGTGCCCAATCTACAGAAACGTCTTGCGGTATCTCCTACAGGGAAAGTGCCAGGAGGGAATTGTCGAGCTTGTTCTCAGTGTCTCTGAGAATTGCTCTGATTATCCCTGTGACCTCTTTGCTAAGACTCTCCAGAGAGCCGTCCTCAAAACCAACACACATCTTGACATATCTCCCTCATTGATCGCAGTGTCTCCAGGAACGGCATTCAAGGAGCCAGGAACTTTTCTCCCTACACTGTCCATTGAGTTGTCCTCAAAACCAATATACATCCTGCTATATCTCCCACATGGAAAGTGCCAGGAGGGAGAAGTGGCGATTATGTTTAGACTTTCTCGGAACTGCTTCAAATCAACTAGATATCTTTGTGCTGTAAATCTCCCAACAGCCAAACGCAAAAGCAGCAAACATCTCGCTGTATGTCCCACATCCAAAGTGCCAAGAGAGAGCTTGCTCTCCCTGTCTTTGAGTACTGTTTTCGCTGTGCCGGTTACCTCTTTGCTAACATTCTCTTCAGCGCTGCAGGGAAACCAGGAACCACGTGGAGAAGGCACCCACACTGAAAGTGCCTGGAGGGAACATTGGGGCTTCTTCTCAGTGTCTCTGACATAGGGTTTCACTGTCCCGGGAAAGTCTCTGCTAACACCCTGCAGAGCGCTGTGCCCAATCTACAGAAACGTCTTGCGGTATCTCCTACAGGGAAAGTGCCAGGAGGGAATTGTCGAGCTTGTTCTCAGTGTCTCTGAGAATTGCTCTGATTATCCCTGTGACCTCTTTGCTAAGACTCTCCAGAGAGCCGTCCTCAAAACCAACACACATCTTGACATATCTCCCACATTGATCGCAGTGTCTCCAGGAACGGCATTCAAGGAGCCAGGAACTTTTCTCCCTACACTGTCCATTGAGTTGTCCTCAAAACCAATATACATCCTGCTATATCTCCCACATGGAAAGTGCCAGGAGGGAGAAGTGGCGATTATGTTTAGACTTTCTCGGAACTGCTTCAAATCAACTAGATATCTTTGTGCTGTAAATCTCCCAACAGCCAAACGCAAAAGCAGCAAACATCTCGCTGTATGTCCCACATCCAAAGTGCCAAGAGAGAGCTTGCTCTCCCTGTCTTTGAGTACTGTTTTCGCTGTGCCGGTTACCTCTTTGCTAACATTCTCTTCAGCGCTGCAGGGAAACCAGGAACCACGTGGAGAAGGCACCCACACTGAAAGTGCCTGGAGGGAACATTGGGGCTTCTTCTCAGTGTCTCTGACATAGGGTTTCACTGTCCCGGGAAAGTCTCTGCTAACACCCTGCAGAGCGCTGTGCCCAATCTACAGAAACGTCTTGCGGTATCTCCTACAGGGAAAGTGCCAGGAGGGAATTGTCGAGCTTGTTCTCAGTGTCTCTGAGAATTGCTCTGATTATCCCTGTGACCTCTTTGCTAAGACTCTCCAGAGAGCCGTCCTCAAAACCAACACACATCTTGACATATCTCCCTCATTGATCGCAGTGTCTCCAGGAACGGCATTCAAGGAGCCAGGAACTTTTCTCCCTACACTGTCCATTGAGTTGTCCTCAAAACCAATATACATCCTGCTATATCTCCCACATGGAAAGTGCCAGGAGGGAGAAGTGGCGATTATGTTTAGACTTTCTCGGAACTGCTTCAAATCAACTAGATATCTTTGTGCTGTAAATCTCCCAACAGCCAAACGCAAAAGCAGCAAACATCTCGCTGTATGTCCCACATCCAAAGTGCCAAGAGAGAGCTTGCTCTCCCTGTCTTTGAGTACTGTTTTCGCTGTGCCGGTTACCTCTTTGCTAACATTCTCTTCAGCGCTGCAGGGAAACCAGGAACCACGTGGAGAAGGCACCCACACTGAAAGTGCCTGGAGGGAACATTGGGGCTTCTTCTCAGTGTCTCTGACATAGGGTTTCACTGTCCCGGGAAAGTCTCTGCTAACACCCTGCAGAGCGCTGTGCCCAATCTACAGAAACGTCTTGCGGTATCTCCTACAGGGAAAGTGCCAGGAGGGAACTGTCCATCTTGTTCTCAGTGTCTCTGAGAATTGCTCTGATTATCCCTGTGACCTCTTTGCTAAGACTCTCCGGAGAGCCGTCCTCAAAACCAACACACATCTTGACATATCTCCCTCATTGATCGCAGTGTCTCCAGGAACGGCATTCAAGGAGCCAGGAACTTTTCTCCCTACACTGTCCATTGAGTTGTCCTCAAAACCAATATACATCCTGCTATATCTCCCACATGGAAAGTGCCAGGAGGGAGAAGTGGCGATTATGTTTAGACTTTCTCGGAACTGCTTCAAATCAACTAGATATCTTTGTGCTGTAAATCTCCCAACAGCCAAACGCAAAAGCAGCAAACATCTCGCTGTATGTCCCACATCCAAAGTGCCAAGAGAGAGCTTGCTCTCCCTGTCTTTGAGTACTGTTTTCGCTGTGCCGGTTACCTCTTTGCTAACATTCTCTTCAGCGCTGCAGGGAAACCAGGAACCACGTGGAGAAGGCACCCACACTGAAAGTGCCTGGAGGGAACATTGGGGCTTCTTCTCAGTGTCTCTGACATAGGGTTTCACTGTCCCGGGAAAGTCTCTGCTAACACCCTGCAGAGCGCTGTGCCCAATCTACAGAAACGTCTTGCGGTATCTCCTACAGGGAAAGTGCCAGGAGGGAACTGTCCATCTTGTTCTCAGTGTCTCTGAGAATTGCTCTGATTATCCCTGTGACCTCTTTGCTAAGACTCTCCAGAGAGCCGTCCTCAAAACCAACACACATCTTGACATATCTCCCTCATTGATCGCAGTGTCTCCAGGAACGGCATTCAAGGAGCCAGGAACTTTTCTCCCTACACTGTCCATTGAGTTGTCCTCAAAACCAATATACATCCTGCTATATCTCCCACATGGAAAGTGCCAGGAGGGAGAAGTGGCGATTATGTTTAGACTTTCTCGGAACTGCTTCAAATCAACTAGATATCTTTGTGCTGTAAATCTCCCAACAGCCAAACGCAAAAGCAGCAAACATCTCGCTGTATGTCCCACATCCAAAGTGCCAAGAGAGAGCTTGCTCTCCCTGTCTTTGAGTACTGTTTTCGCTGTGCCGGTTACCTCTTTGCTAACATTCTCTTCAGCGCTGCAGGGAAACCAGGAACCACGTGGAGAAGGCACCCACACTGAAAGTGCCTGGAGGGAACATTGGGGCTTCTTCTCAGTGTCTCTGACATAGGGTTTCACTGTCCCGGGAAAGTCTCTGCTAACACCCTGCAGAGCGCTGTGCCCAATCTACAGAAACGTCTTGCGGTATCTCCTACAGGGAAAGTGCCAGGAGGGAACTGTCCATCTTGTTCTCAGTGTCTCTGAGAATTGCTCTGATTATCCCTGTGACCTCTTTGCTAAGACTCTCCAGAGAGCCGTCCTCAAAACAAACACACATCTTGACATATCTCCCACATTGATCGCAGTGTCTCCAGGAACGGCATTCAAGGAGCCAGGAACTTTTCTCCCTACACTGTCCATTGAGTTGTCCTCAAAACCAATATACATCCTGCTATATCTCCCACATGGAAAGTGCCAGGAGGGAGAAGTGGCGATTATGTTTAGACTTTCTCGGAACTGCTTCAAATCAACTAGATATCTTTGTGCTGTAAATCTCCCAACAGCCAAACGCAAAAGCAGCAAACATCTCGCTGTATGTCCCACATCCAAAGTGCCAAGAGAGAGCTTGCTCTCCCTGTCTTTGAGTACTGTTTTCGCTGTGCCGGTTACCTCTTTGCTAACATTCTCTTCAGCGCTGCAGGGAAACCAGGAACCACGTGGAGAAGGCACCCACACTGAAAGTGCCTGGAGGGAACATTGGGGCTTCTTCTCAGTGTCTCTGACATAGGGTTTCACTGTCCCGGGAAAGTCTCTGCTAACACCCTGCAGAGCGCTGTGCCCAATCTACAGAAACGTCTTGCGGTATCTCCTACAGGGAAAGTGCCAGGAGGGAATTGTCGAGCTTGTTCTCAGTGTCTCTGAGAATTGCTCTGATTATCCCTGTGACCTCTTTGCTAAGACTCTCCAGAGAGCCGTCCTCAAAACCAACACACATCTTGACATATCTCCCACATTGATCGCAGTGTCTCCAGGAACGGCATTCAAGGAGCCAGGAACTTTTCTCCCTACACTGTCCATTGAGTTGTCCTCAAAACCAATATACATCCTGCTATATCTCCCACATGGAAAGTGCCAGGAGGGAGAAGTGGCGATTATGTTTAGACTTTCTCGGAACTGCTTCAAATCAACTAGATATCTTTGTGCTGTAAATCTCCCAACAGCCAAACGCAAAAGCAGCAAACATCTCGCTGTATGTCCCACATCCAAAGTGCCAAGAGAGAGCTTGCTCTCCCTGTCTTTGAGTACTGTTTTCGCTGTGCCGGTTACCTCTTTGCTAACATTCTCTTCAGCGCTGCAGGGAAACCAGGAACCACGTGGAGAAGGCACCCACACTGAAAGTGCCTGGAGGGAACATTGGGGCTTCTTCTCAGTGTCTCTGACATAGGGTTTCACTGTCCCGGGAAAGTCTCTGCTAACACCCTGCAGAGCGCTGTGCCCAATCTACAGAAACGTCTTGCGGTATCTCCTACAGGGAAAGTGCCAGGAGGGAACTGTCCATCTTGTTCTCAGTGTCTCTGAGAATTGCTCTGATTATCCCTGTGACCTCTTTGCTAAGACTCTCCAGAGAGCCGTCCTCAAAACCAACACACATCTTGACATATCTCCCACATTGATCGCAGTGTCTCCAGGAACGGCATTCAAGGAGCCAGGAACTTTTCTCCCTACACTGTCCATTGAGTTGTCCTCAAAACCAATATACATCCTGCTATATCTCCCACATGGAAAGTGCCAGGAGGGAGAAGTGGCGATTATGTTTAGACTTTCTCGGAACTGCTTCAAATCAACTAGATATCTTTGTGCTGTAAATCTCCCAACAGCCAAACGCAAAAGCAGCAAACATCTCGCTGTATGTCCCACATCCAAAGTGCCAAGAGAGAGCTTGCTCTCCCTGTCTTTGAGTACTGTTTTCGCTGTGCCGGTTACCTCTTTGCTAACATTCTCTTCAGCGCTGCAGGGAAACCAGGAACCACGTGGAGAAGGCACCCACACTGAAAGTGCCTGGAGGGAACATTGGGGCTTCTTCTCAGTGTCTCTGACATAGGGTTTCACTGTCCCGGGAAAGTCTCTGCTAACACCCTGCAGAGCGCTGTGCCCAATCTACAGAAACGTCTTGCGGTATCTCCTACAGGGAAAGTGCCAGGAGGGAACTGTCCATCTTGTTCTCAGTGTCTCTGAGAATTGCTCTGATTATCCCTGTGACCTCTTTGCTAAGACTCTCCAGAGAGCCGTCCTCAAAACCAACACACATCTTGACATATCTCCCTCATTGATCGCAGTGTCTCCAGGAACGGCATTCAAGGAGCCAGGAACTTTTCTCCCTACACTGTCCATTGAGTTGTCCTCAAAACCAATATACATCCTGCTATATCTCCCACATGGAAAGTGCCAGGAGGGAGAAGTGGCGATTATGTTTAGACTTTCTCGGAACTGCTTCAAATCAACTAGATATCTTTGTGCTGTAAATCTCCCAACAGCCAAACGCAAAAGCAGCAAACATCTCGCTGTATGTCCCACATCCAAAGTGCCAAGAGAGAGCTTGCTCTCCCTGTCTTTGAGTACTGTTTTCGCTGTGCCGGTTACCTCTTTGCTAACATTCTCTTCAGCGCTGCAGGGAAACCAGGAACCACGTGGAGAAGGCACCCACACTGAAAGTGCCTGGAGGGAACATTGGGGCTTCTTCTCAGTGTCTCTGACATAGGGTTTCACTGTCCCGGGAAAGTCTCTGCTAACACCCTGCAGAGCGCTGTGCCCAATCTACAGAAACGTCTTGCGGTATCTCCTACAGGGAAAGTGCCAGGAGGGAACTGTCCATCTTGTTCTCAGTGTCTCTGAGAATTGCTCTGATTATCCCTGTGACCTCTTTGCTAAGACTCTCCAGAGAGCCGTCCTCAAAACCAACACACATCTTGACATATCTCCCTCATTGATCGCAGTGTCTCCAGGAACGGCATTCAAGGAGCCAGGAACTTTTCTCCCTACACTGTCCATTGAGTTGTCCTCAAAACCAATATACATCCTGCTATATCTCCCACATGGAAAGTGCCAGGAGGGAGAAGTGGCGATTATGTTTAGACTTTCTCGGAACTGCTTCAAATCAACTAGATATCTTTGTGCTGTAAATCTCCCAACAGCCAAACGCAAAAGCAGCAAACATCTCGCTGTATGTCCCACATCCAAAGTGCCAAGAGAGAGCTTGCTCTCCCTCTCTTTGAGTACTGTTTTCGCTGTGCCGGTTACCTCTTTGCTAACATTCTCTTCAGCGCTGCAGGGAAACCAGGAACCACGTGGAGAAGGCACCCACACTGAAAGTGCCTGGAGGGAACATTGGGGCTTCTTCTCAGTGTCTCTGACATAGGGTTTCACTGTCCCGGGAAAGTCTCTGCTAACACCCTGCAGAGCGCTGTGCCCAATCTACAGAAACGTCTTGCGGTATCTCCTACAGGGAAAGTGCCAGGAGGGAACTGTCCATCTTGTTCTCAGTGTCTCTGAGAATTGCTCTGATTATCCCTGTGACCTCTTTGCTAAGACTCTCCAGAGAGCCGTCCTCAAAACCAACACACATCTTGACATATCTCCCACATTGATCGCAGTGTCTCCAGGAACGGCATTCAAGGAGCCAGGAACTTTTCTCCCTACACTGTCCATTGAGTTGTCCTCAAAACCAATATACATCCTGCTATATCTCCCACATGGAAAGTGCCAGGAGGGAGAAGTGGCGATTATGTTTAGACTTTCTCGGAACTGCTTCAAATCAACTAGATATCTTTGTGCTGTAAATCTCCCAACAGCCAAACGCAAAAGCAGCAAACATCTCGCTGTATGTCCCACATCCAAAGTGCCAAGAGAGAGCTTGCTCTCCCTGTCTTTGAGTACTGTTTTCGCTGTGCCGGTTACCTCTTTGCTAACATTCTCTTCAGCGCTGCAGGGAAACCAGGAACCACGTGGAGAAGGCACCCACACTGAAAGTGCCTGGAGGGAACATTGGGGCTTCTTCTCAGTGTCTCTGACATAGGGTTTCACTGTCCCGGGAAAGTCTCTGCTAACACCCTGCAGAGCGCTGTGCCCAATCTACAGAAACGTCTTGCGGTATCTCCTACAGGGAAAGTGCCAGGAGGGAACTGTCCATCTTGTTCTCAGTGTCTCTGAGAATTGCTCTGATTATCCCTGTGACCTCTTTGCTAAGACTCTCCAGAGAGCCGTCCTCAAAACCAACACACATCTTGACATATCTCCCTCATTGATCGCAGTGTCTCCAGGAACGGCATTCAAGGAGCCAGGAACTTTTCTCCCTACACTGTCCATTGAGTTGTCCTCAAAACCAATATACATCCTGCTATATCTCCCACATGGAAAGTGCCAGGAGGGAGAAGTGGCGATTATGTTTAGACTTTCTCGGAACTGCTTCAAATCAACTAGATATCTTTGTGCTGTAAATCTCCCAACAGCCAAACGCAAAAGCAGCAAACATCTCGCTGTATGTCCCACATCCAAAGTGCCAAGAGAGAGCTTGCTCTCCCTGTCTTTGAGTACTGTTTTCGCTGTCCCGGTTACCTCTTTGCTAACATTCTCTTCAGCGCTGCAGGGAAACCAGGAACCACGTGGAGAAGGCACCCACACTGAAAGTGCCTGGAGGGAACATTGGGGCTTCTTCTCAGTGTCTCTGACATAGGGTTTCACTGTCCCGGGAAAGTCTCTGCTAACACCCTGCAGAGCGCTGTGCCCAATCTACAGAAACGTCTTGCGGTATCTCCTACAGGGAAAGTGCCAGGAGGGAACTGTCCATCTTGTTCTCAGTGTCTCTGAGAATTGCTCTGATTATCCCTGTGACCTCTTTGCTAAGACTCTCCAGAGAGCCGTCCTCAAAACCAACACACATCTTGACATATCTCCCACATTGATCGCAGTGTCTCCAGGAACGGCATTCAAGGAGCCAGGAACTTTTCTCCCTACACTGTCCATTGAGTTGTCCTCAAAACCAATATACATCCTGCTATATCTCCCACATGGAAAGTGCCAGGAGGGAGAAGTGGCGATTATGTTTAGACTTTCTCGGAACTGCTTCAAATCAACTAGATATCTTTGTGCTGTAAATCTCCCAACAGCCAAACGCAAAAGCAGCAAACATCTCGCTGTATGTCCCACATCCAAAGTGCCAAGAGAGAGCTTGCTCTCCCTGTCTTTGAGTACTGTTTTCGCTGTGCCGGTTACCTCTTTGCTAACATTCTCTTCAGCGCTGCAGGGAAACCAGGAACCACGTGGAGAAGGCACCCACACTGAAAGTGCCTGGAGGGAACATTGGGGCTTCTTCTCAGTGTCTCTGACATAGGGTTTCACTGTCCCGGGAAAGTCTCTGCTAACACCCTGCAGAGCGCTGTGCCCAATCTACAGAAACGTCTTGCGGTATCTCCTACAGGGAAAGTGCCAGGAGGGAACTGTCCATCTTGTTCTCAGTGTCTCTGAGAATTGCTCTGATTATCCCTGTGACCTCTTTGCTAAGACTCTCCAGAGAGCCGTCCTCAAAACCAACACACATCTTGACATATCTCCCTCATTGATCGCAGTGTCTCCAGGAACGGCATTCAAGGAGCCAGGAACTTTTCTCCCTACACTGTCCATTGAGTTGTCCTCAAAACCAATATACATCCTGCTATATCTCCCACATGGAAAGTGCCAGGAGGGAGAAGTGGCGATTATGTTTAGACTTTCTCGGAACTGCTTCAAATCAACTAGATATCTTTGTGCTGTAAATCTCCCAACAGCCAAACGCAAAAGCAGCAAACATCTCGCTGTATGTCCCACATCCAAAGTGCCAAGAGAGAGCTTGCTCTCCCTGTCTTTGAGTACTGTTTTCGCTGTGCCGGTTACCTCTTTGCTAACATTCTCTTCAGCGCTGCAGGGAAACCAGGAACCACGTGGAGAAGGCACCCACACTGAAAGTGCCTGGAGGGAACATTGGGGCTTCTTCTCAGTGTCTCTGACATAGGGTTTCACTGTCCCGGGAAAGTCTCTGCTAACACCCTGCAGAGCGCTGTGCCCAATCTACAGAAACGTCTTGCGGTATCTCCTACAGGGAAAGTGCCAGGAGGGAACTGTCCATCTTGTTCTCAGTGTCTCTGAGAATTGCTCTGATTATCCCTGTGACCTCTTTGCTAAGACTCTCCAGAGAGCCGTCCTCAAAACCAACACACATCTTGACATATCTCCCTCATTGATCGCAGTGTCTCCAGGAACGGCATTCAAGGAGCCAGGAACTTTTCTCCCTACACTGTCCATTGAGTTGTCCTCAAAACCAATATACATCCTGCTATATCTCCCACATGGAAAGTGCCAGGAGGGAGAAGTGGCGATTATGTTTAGACTTTCTCGGAACTGCTTCAAATCAACTAGATATCTTTGTGCTGTAAATCTCCCAACAGCCAAACGCAAAAGCAGCAAACATCTCGCTGTATGTCCCACATCCAAAGTGCCAAGAGAGAGCTTGCTCTCCCTGTCTTTGAGTACTGTTTTCGCTGTGCCGGTTACCTCTTTGCTAACATTCTCTTCAGCGCTGCAGGGAAACCAGGAACCACGTGGAGAAGGCACCCACACTGAAAGTGCCTGGAGGGAACATTGGGGCTTTTTCTCAGTGTCTCTGACATAGGGTTTCACTGTCCCGGGAAAGTCTCTGCTAACACCCTGCAGAGCGCTGTGCCCAATCTACAGAAACGTCTTGCGGTATCTCCTACAGGGAAAGTGCCAGGAGGGAACTGTCCATCTTGTTCTCAGTGTCTCTGAGAATTGCTCTGATTATCCCTGTGACCTCTTTGCTAAGACTCTCCAGAGAGCCGTCCTCAAAACCAACACACATCTTGACATATCTCCCTCATTGATCGCAGTGTCTCCAGGAACGGCATTCAAGGAGCCAGGAACTTTTCTCCCTACACTGTCCATTGAGTTGTCCTCAAAACCAATATACATCCTGCTATATCTCCCACATGGAAAGTGCCAGGAGGGAGAAGTGGCGATTATGTTTAGACTTTCTCGGAACTGCTTCAAATCAACTAGATATCTTTGTGCTGTAAATCTCCCAACAGCCAAACGCAAAAGCAGCAAACATCTCGCTGTATGTCCCACATCCAAAGTGCCAAGAGAGAGCTTGCTCTCCCTGTCTTTGAGTACTGTTTTCGCTGTGCCGGTTACCTCTTTGCTAACATTCTCTTCAGCGCTGCAGGGAAACCAGGAACCACGTGGAGAAGGCACCCACACTGAAAGTGCCTGGAGGGAACATTGGGGCTTCTTCTCAGTGTCTCTGACATAGGGTTTCACTGTCCCGGGAAAGTCTCTGCTAACACCCTGCAGAGCGCTGTGCCCAATCTACAGAAACGTCTTGCGGTATCTCCTACAGGGAAAGTGCCAGGAGGTAACTGTCCATCTTGTTCTCAGTGTCTCTGAGAATTGCTCTGATTATCCCTGTGACCTCTTTGCTAAGACTCTCCAGAGAGCCGTCCTCAAAACCAACACACATCTTGACATATCTCCCACATTGATCGCAGTGTCTCCAGGAACGGCATTCAAGGAGCCAGGAACTTTTCTCCCTACACTGTCCATTGAGTTGTCCTCAAAACCAATATACATCCTGCTATATCTCCCACATGGAAAGTGCCAGGAGGGAGAAGTGGCGATTATGTTTAGACTTTCTCGGAACTGCTTCAAATCAACTAGATATCTTTGTGCTGTAAATCTCCCAACAGCCAAACGCAAAAGCAGCAAACATCTCGCTGTATGTCCCACATCCAAAGTGCCAAGAGAGAGCTTGCTCTCCCTGTCTTTGAGTACTGTTTTCGCTGTCCCGGTTACCTCTTTGCTAACATTCTCTTCAGCGCTGCAGGGAAACCAGGAACCACGTGGAGAAGGCACCCACACTGAAAGTGCCTGGAGGGAACATTGGGGCTTCTTCTCAGTGTCTCTGACATAGGGTTTCACTGTCCCGGGAAAGTCTCTGCTAACACCCTGCAGAGCGCTGTGCCCAATCTACAGAAACGTCTTGCGGTATCTCCTACAGGGAAAGTGCCAGGAGGGAACTGTCCATCTTGTTCTCAGTGTCTCTGAGAATTGCTCTGATTATCCCTGTGACCTCTTTGCTAAGACTCTCCAGAGAGCCGTCCTCAAAACAAACACACATCTTGACATATCTCCCTCATTGATCGCAGTGTCTCCAGGAACGGCATTCAAGGAGCCAGGAACTTTTCTCCCTACACTGTCCATTGAGTTGTCCTCAAAACCAATATACATCCTGCTATATCTCCCACATGGAAAGTGCCAGGAGGGAGAAGTGGCGATTATGTTTAGACTTTCTCGGAACTGCTTCAAATCAACTAGATATCTTTGTGCTGTAAATCTCCCAACAGCCAAACGCAAAAGCAGCAAACATCTCGCTGTATGTCCCACATCCAAAGTGCCAAGAGAGAGCTTGCTCTCCCTGTCTTTGAGTACTGTTTTCGCTGTGCCGGTTACCTCTTTGCTAACATTCTCTTCAGCGCTGCAGGGAAACCAGGAACCACGTGGAGAAGGCACCCACACTGAAAGTGCCTGGAGGGAACATTGGGGCTTCTTCTCAGTGTCTCTGACATAGGGTTTCACTGTCCCGGGAAAGTCTCTGCTAACACCCTGCAGAGCGCTGTGCCCAATCTACAGAAACGTCTTGCGGTATCTCCTACAGGGAAAGTGCCAGGAGGGAACTGTCCATCTTGTTCTCAGTGTCTCTGAGAATTGCTCTGATTATCCCTGTGACCTCTTTGCTAAGACTCTCCAGAGAGCCGTCCTCAAAACCAACACACATCTTGACATATCTCCCTCATTGATCGCAGTGTCTCCAGGAACGGCATTCAAGGAGCCAGGAACTTTTCTCCCTACACTGTCCATTGAGTTGTCCTCAAAACCAATATACATCCTGCTATATCTCCCACATGGAAAGTGCCAGGAGGGAGAAGTGGCGATTATGTTTAGACTTTCTCGGAACTGCTTCAAATCAACTAGATATCTTTGTGCTGTAAATCTCCCAACAGCCAAACGCAAAAGCAGCAAACATCTCGCTGTATGTCCCACATCCAAAGTGCCAAGAGAGAGCTTGCTCTCCCTGTCTTTGAGTACTGTTTTCGCTGTGCCGGTTACCTCTTTGCTAACATTCTCTTCAGCGCTGCAGGGAAACCAGGAACCACGTGGAGAAGGCACCCACACTGAAAGTGCCTGGAGGGAACATTGGGGCTTCTTCTCAGTGTCTCTGACATAGGGTTTCACTGTCCCGGGAAAGTCTCTGCTAACACCCTGCAGAGCGCTGTGCCCAATCTACAGAAACGTCTTGCGGTATCTCCTACAGGGAAAGTGCCAGGAGGGAACTGTCCATCTTGTTCTCAGTGTCTCTGAGAATTGCTCTGATTATCCCTGTGACCTCTTTGCTAAGACTCTCCAGAGAGCCGTCCTCAAAACCAACACACATCTTGACATATCTCCCACATTGATCGCAGTGTCTCCAGGAACGGCATTCAAGGAGCCAGGAACTTTTCTCCCTACACTGTCCATTGAGTTGTCCTCAAAACCAATATACATCCTGCTATATCTCCCACATGGAAAGTGCCAGGAGGGAGAAGTGGCGATTATGTTTAGACTTTCTCGGAACTGCTTCAAATCAACTAGATATCTTTGTGCTGTAAATCTCCCAACAGCCAAACGCAAAAGCAGCAAACATCTCGCTGTATGTCCCACATCCAAAGTGCCAAGAGAGAGCTTGCTCTCCCTGTCTTTGAGTACTGTTTTCGCTGTGCCGGTTACCTCTTTGCTAACATTCTCTTCAGCGCTGCAGGGAAACCAGGAACCACGTGGAGAAGGCACCCACACTGAAAGTGCCTGGAGGGAACATTGGGGCTTCTTCTCAGTGTCTCTGACATAGGGTTTCACTGTCCCGGGAAAGTCTCTGCTAACACCCTGCAGAGCGCTGTGCCCAATCTACAGAAACGTCTTGCGGTATCTCCTACAGGGAAAGTGCCAGGAGGGAACTGTCCATCTTGTTCTCAGTGTCTCTGAGAATTGCTCTGATTATCCCTGTGACCTCTTTGCTAAGACTCTCCAGAGAGCCGTCCTCAAAACCAACACACATCTTGACATATCTCCCACATTGATCGCAGTGTCTCCAGGAACGGCATTCAAGGAGCCAGGAACTTTTCTCCCTACACTGTCCATTGAGTTGTCCTCAAAACCAATATACATCCTGCTATATCTCCCACATGGAAAGTGCCAGGAGGGAGAAGTGGCGATTATGTTTAGACTTTCTCGGAACTGCTTCAAATCAACTAGATATCTTTGTGCTGTAAATCTCCCAACAGCCAAACGCAAAAGCAGCAAACATCTCGCTGTATGTCCCACATCCAAAGTGCCAAGAGAGAGCTTGCTCTCCCTGTCTTTGAGTACTGTTTTCGCTGTGCCGGTTACCTCTTTGCTAACATTCTCTTCAGCGCTGCAGGGAAACCAGGAACCACGTGGAGAAGGCACCCACACTGAAAGTGCCTGGAGGGAACATTGGGGCTTCTTCTCAGTGTCTCTGACATAGGGTTTCACTGTCCCGGGAAAGTCTCTGCTAACACCCTGCAGAGCGCTGTGCCCAATCTACAGAAACGTCTTGCGGTATCTCCTACAGGGAAAGTGCCAGGAGGGAATTGTCGAGCTTGTTCTCAGTGTCTCTGAGAATTGCTCTGATTATCCCTGTGACCTCTTTGCTAAGACTCTCCAGAGAGCCGTCCTCAAAACCAACACACATCTTGACATATCTCCCACATTGATCGCAGTGTCTCCAGGAACGGCATTCAAGGAGCCAGGAACTTTTCTCCCTACACTGTCCATTGAGTTGTCCTCAAAACCAATATACATCCTGCTATATCTCCCACATGGAAAGTGCCAGGAGGGAGAAGTGGCGATTATGTTTAGACTTTCTCGGAACTGCTTCAAATCAACTAGATATCTTTGTGCTGTAAATCTCCCAACAGCCAAACGCAAAAGCAGCAAACATCTCGCTGTATGTCCCACATCCAAAGTGCCAAGAGAGAGCTTGCTCTCCCTGTCTTTGAGTACTGTTTTCGCTGTGCCGGTTACCTCTTTGCTAACATTCTCTTCAGCGCTGCAGGGAAACCAGGAACCACGTGGAGAAGGCACCCACACTGAAAGTGCCTGGAGGGAACATTGGGGCTTCTTCTCAGTGTCTCTGACATAGGGTTTCACTGTCCCGGGAAAGTCTCTGCTAACACCCTGCAGAGCGCTGTGCCCAATCTACAGAAACGTCTTGCGGTATCTCCTACAGGGAAAGTGCCAGGAGGGAACTGTCCATCTTGTTCTCAGTGTCTCTGAGAATTGCTCTGATTATCCCTGTGACCTCTTTGCTAAGACTCTCCAGAGAGCCGTCCTCAAAACCAACACACATCTTGACATATCTCCCACATTGATCGCAGTGTCTCCAGGAACGGCATTCAAGGAGCCAGGAACTTTTCTCCCTACACTGTCCATTGAGTTGTCCTCAAAACCAATATACATCCTGCTATATCTCCCACATGGAAAGTGCCAGGAGGGAGAAGTGGCGATTATGTTTAGACTTTCTCGGAACTGCTTCAAATCAACTAGATATCTTTGTGCTGTAAATCTCCCAACAGCCAAACGCAAAAGCAGCAAACATCTCGCTGTATGTCCCACATCCAAAGTGCCAAGAGAGAGCTTGCTCTCCCTGTCTTTGAGTACTGTTTTCGCTGTGCCGGTTACCTCTTTGCTAACATTCTCTTCAGCGCTGCAGGGAAACCAGGAACCACGTGGAGAAGGCACCCACACTGAAAGTGCCTGGAGGGAACATTGGGGCTTCTTCTCAGTGTCTCTGACATAGGGTTTCACTGTCCCGGGAAAGTCTCTGCTAACACCCTGCAGAGCGCTGTGCCCAATCTACAGAAACGTCTTGCGGTATCTCCTACAGGGAAAGTGCCAGGAGGGAACTGTCCATCTTGTTCTCAGTGTCTCTGAGAATTGCTCTGATTATCCCTGTGACCTCTTTGCTAAGACTCTCCAGAGAGCCGTCCTCAAAACCAACACACATCTTGACATATCTCCCTCATTGATCGCAGTGTCTCCAGGAACGGCATTCAAGGAGCCAGGAACTTTTCTCCCTACACTGTCCATTGAGTTGTCCTCAAAACCAATATACATCCTGCTATATCTCCCACATGGAAAGTGCCAGGAGGGAGAAGTGGCGATTATGTTTAGACTTTCTCGGAACTGCTTCAAATCAACTAGATATCTTTGTGCTGTAAATCTCCCAACAGCCAAACGCAAAAGCAGCAAACATCTCGCTGTATGTCCCACATCCAAAGTGCCAAGAGAGAGCTTGCTCTCCCTGTCTTTGAGTACTGTTTTCGCTGTGCCGGTTACCTCTTTGCTAACATTCTCTTCAGCGCTGCAGGGAAACCAGGAACCACGTGGAGAAGGCACCCACACTGAAAGTGCCTGGAGGGAACATTGGGGCTTCTTCTCAGTGTCTCTGACATAGGGTTTCACTGTCCCGGGAAAGTCTCTGCTAACACCCTGCAGAGCGCTGTGCCCAATCTACAGAAACGTCTTGCGGTATCTCCTACAGGGAAAGTGCCAGGAGGGAACTGTCCATCTTGTTCTCAGTGTCTCTGAGAATTGCTCTGATTATCCCTGTGACCTCTTTGCTAAGACTCTCCAGAGAGCCGTCCTCAAAACCAACACACATCTTGACATATCTCCCACATTGATCGCAGTGTCTCCAGGAACGGCATTCAAGGAGCCAGGAACTTTTCTCCCTACACTGTCCATTGAGTTGTCCTCAAAACCAA
>NW_026961676.1:0-96958 GCF_963924245.1 Chroicocephalus ridibundus
AGAAGTGGCGATTATGTTTAGACTTTCTCGGAACTGCTTCAAATCAACTAGATATCTTTGTGCTGTAAATCTCCCAACAGCCAAACGCAAAAGCAGCAAACATCTCGCTGTATGTCCCACATCCAAAGTGCCAAGAGAGAGCTTGCTCTCCCTGTCTTTGAGTACTGTTTTCACTGTCCCGGTTACCTCTTTGCTAACATTCTCTTCAGCGCTGCAGGGAAACCAGGAACCACGTGGAGAAGGCACCCACACTGAAAGTGCCTGGAGGGAACATTGGGGCTTCTTCTCAGTGTCTCTGACATAGGGTTTCACTGTCCCGGGAAAGTCTCTGCTAACACCCTGCAGAGCGCTGTGCCCAATCTACAGAAACGTCTTGCGGTATCTCCTACAGGGAAAGTGCCAGGAGGGAATTGTCGAGCTTGTTCTCAGTGTCTCTGAGAATTGCTCTGATTATCCCTGTGACCTCTTTGCTAAGACTCTCCAGAGAGCCGTCCTCAAAACAAACACACATCTTGACATATCTCCCACATTGATCGCAGTGTCTCCAGGAACGGCATTCAAGGAGCCAGGAACTTTTCTCCCTACACTGTCCATTGAGTTGTCCTCAAAACCAATATACATCCTGCTATATCTCCCACATGGAAAGTGCCAGGAGGGAGAAGTGGCGATTATGTTTAGACTTTCTCGGAACTGCTTCAAATCAACTAGATATCTTTGTGCTGTAAATCTCCCAACAGCCAAACGCAAAAGCAGCAAACATCTCGCTGTATGTCCCACATCCAAAGTGCCAAGAGAGAGCTTGCTCTCCCTGTCTTTGAGTACTGTTTTCACTGTCCCGGTTACCTCTTTGCTAACATTCTCTTCAGCGCTGCAGGGAAACCAGGAACCACGTGGAGAAGGCACCCACACTGAAAGTGCCTGGAGGGAACATTGGGGCTTCTTCTCAGTGTCTCTGACATAGGGTTTCACTGTCCCGGGAAAGTCTCTGCTAACACCCTGCAGAGCGCTGTGCCCAATCTACAGAAACGTCTTGCGGTATCTCCTACAGGGAAAGTGCCAGGAGGGAACTGTCCATCTTGTTCTCAGTGTCTCTGAGAATTGCTCTGATTATCCCTGTGACCTCTTTGCTAAGACTCTCCAGAGAGCCGTCCTCAAAACAAACACACATCTTGACATATCTCCCACATTGATCGCAGTGTCTCCAGGAACGGCATTCAAGGAGCCAGGAACTTTTCTCCCTACACTGTCCATTGAGTTGTCCTCAAAACCAATATACATCCTGCTATATCTCCCACATGGAAAGTGCCAGGAGGGAGAAGTGGCGATTATGTTTAGACTTTCTCGGAACTGCTTCAAATCAACTAGATATCTTTGTGCTGTAAATCTCCCAACAGCCAAACGCAAAAGCAGCAAACATCTCGCTGTATGTCCCACATCCAAAGTGCCAAGAGAGAGCTTGCTCTCCCTCTCTTTGAGTACTGTTTTCACTGTCCCGGTTACCCTCTTTGCTAACATTCTCTTCAGCGCTGCAGGGAAACCAGGAACCACGTGGAGAAGGCACCCACACTGAAAGTGCCTGGAGGGAACATTGGGGCTTCTTCTCAGTGTCTCTGACATAGGGTTTCACTGTCCCGGGAAAGTCTCTGCTAACACCCTGCAGAGCGCTGTGCCCAATCTACAGAAACGTCTTGCGGTATCTCCTACAGGGAAAGTGCCAGGAGGGAACTGTCCATCTTGTTCTCAGTGTCTCTGAGAATTGCTCTGATTATCCCTGTGACCTCTTTGCTAAGACTCTCCAGAGAGCCGTCCTCAAAACAAACACACATCTTGACATATCTCCCACATTGATCGCAGTGTCTCCAGGAACGGCATTCAAGGAGCCAGGAACTTTTCTCCCTACACTGTCCATTGAGTTGTCCTCAAAACCAATATACATCCTGCTATATCTCCCACATGGAAAGTGCCAGGAGGGAGAAGTGGCGATTATGTTTAGACTTTCTCGGAACTGCTTCAAATCAACTAGATATCTTTGTGCTGTAAATCTCCCAACAGCCAAACGCAAAAGCAGCAAACATCTCGCTGTATGTCCCACATCCAAAGTGCCAAGAGAGAGCTTGCTCTCCCTGTCTTTGAGTACTGTTTTCGCTGTGCCGGTTACCTCTTTGCTAACATTCTCTTCAGCGCTGCAGGGAAACCAGGAACCACGTGGAGAAGGCACCCACACTGAAAGTGCCTGGAGGGAACATTGGGGCTTCTTCTCAGTGTCTCTGACATAGGGTTTCACTGTCCCGGGAAAGTCTCTGCTAACACCCTGCAGAGCGCTGTGCCCAATCTACAGAAACGTCTTGCGGTATCTCCTACAGGGAAAGTGCCAGGAGGGAACTGTCCATCTTGTTCTCAGTGTCTCTGAGAATTGCTCTGATTATCCCTGTGACCTCTTTGCTAAGACTCTCCAGAGAGCCGTCCTCAAAACCAACACACATCTTGACATATCTCCCACATTGATCGCAGTGTCTCCAGGAACGGCATTCAAGGAGCCAGGAACTTTTCTCCCTACACTGTCCATTGAGTTGTCCTCAAAACCAAT
Source organism: Chroicocephalus ridibundus (assembly GCF_963924245.1). Classification (NCBI taxonomy): domain Eukaryota; kingdom Metazoa; phylum Chordata; class Aves; order Charadriiformes; family Laridae; genus Chroicocephalus; species Chroicocephalus ridibundus. Next base: position 2,588 of record NW_026961676.1, read on the forward strand.
ATACATCCTGCTATATCTCCCACATGGAAAGTGCCAGGAGGAGAAGTGGCGATTATGTTTAGACTTTCTCGGAACTGCTTCAAATCAACTAGATATCTTTGTGCTGTAAATCTCCCAACAGCCAAACGCAAAAGCAGCAACCATCTCGCTGTATGTCCCACATCCAAAGTGCCAAGAGAGAGCTTGCTCTCCCTGTCTTTGAGTACTGTTTTCGCTGTGCCGGTTACCTCTTTGCTAACATTCTCTTCAGCGCTGCAGGGAAACCAGGAACCACGTGGAGAAGGCACCCACACTGAAAGTGCCTGGAGGGAACATTGGGGCTTCTTCTCAGTGTCTCTGACATAGGGTTTCACTGTCCCGGGAAAGTCTCTGCTAACACCCTGCAGAGCGCTGTGCCCAATCTACAGAAACGTCTTGCGGTATCTCCTACAGGGAAAGTGCCAGGAGGGAACTGTCCATCTTGTTCTCAGTGTCTCTGAGAATTGCTCTGATTATCCCTGTGACCTCTTTGCTAAGACTCTCCAGAGAGCCGTCCTCAAAACAAACACACATCTTGACATATCTCCCACATTGATCGCAGTGTCTCCAGGAACGGCATTCAAGGAGCCAGGAACTTTTCTCCCTACACTGTCCATTGAGTTGTCCTCAAAACCAATATACATCCTGCTATATCTCCCACATGGAAAGTGCCAGGAGGGAGAAGTGGCGATTATGTTTAGACTTTCTCGGAACTGCTTCAAATCAACTAGATATCTTTGTGCTGTAAATCTCCCAACAGCCAAACGCAAAAGCAGCAAACATCTCGCTGTATGTCCCACATCCAAAGTGCCAAGAGAGAGCTTGCTCTCCCTGTCTTTGAGTACTGTTTTCGCTGTGCCGGTTACCTCTTTGCTAACATTCTCTTCAGCGCTGCAGGGAAACCAGGAACCACGTGAGAAGGCACCCACACTGAAAGTGCCTGGAGGGAACATTGGGGCTTCTTCTCAGTGTCTCTGACATAGGGTTTCACTGTCCCGGGAAAGTCTCTGCTAACACCCTGCAGAGCGCTGTGCCCAATCTACAGAAACGTCTTGCGGTATCTCCTACAGGGAAAGTGCCAGGAGGGAACTGTCCATCTTGTTCTCAGTGTCTCTGAGAATTGCTCTGATTATCCCTGTGACCTCTTTGCTAAGACTCTCCAGAGAGCCGTCCTCAAAACAACACACATCTTGACATATCTCCCACATTGATCGCAGTGTCTCCAGGAACGGCATTCAAGGAGCCAGGAACTTTTCTCCCTACACTGTCCATTGAGTTGTCCTCAAAACCAATATACATCCTGCTATATCTCCCACATGGAAAGTGCCAGGAGGGAGAAGTGGCGATTATGTTTAGACTTTCTCGGAACTGCTTCAAATCAACTAGATATCTTTGTGCTGTAAATCTCCCAACAGCCAAACGCAAAAGCAGCAAACATCTCGCTGTATGTCCCACATCCAAAGTGCCAAGAGAGAGCTTGCTCTCCCTGTCTTTGAGTACTGTTTTCGCTGTGCCGGTTACCTCTTTGCTAACATTCTCTTCAGCGCTGCAGGGAAACCAGGAACCACGTGGAGAAGGCACCCACACTGAAAGTGCCTGGAGGGAACATTGGGGCTTCTTCTCAGTGTCTCTGACATAGGGTTTCACTGTCCCGGGAAAGTCTCTGCTAACACCCTGCAGAGCGCTGTGCCCAATCTACAGAAACGTCTTGCGGTATCTCCTACAGGGAAAGTGCCAGGAGGGAACTGTCCATCTTGTTCTCAGTGTCTCTGAGAATTGCTCTGATTATCCCTGTGACCTCTTTGCTAAGACTCTCCAGAGAGCCGTCCTCAAAACCAACACACATCTTGACATATCTCCCACATTGATCGCAGTGTCTCCAGGAACGGCATTCAAGGAGCCAGGAACTTTTCTCCCTACACTGTCCATTGAGTTGTCCTCAAAACCAATATACATCCTGCTATATCTCCCACATGGAAAGTGCCAGGAGGGAGAAGTGGCGATTATGTTTAGACTTTCTCGGAACTGCTTCAAATCAACTAGATATCTTTGTGCTGTAAATCTCCCAACAGCCAAACGCAAAAGCAGCAAACATCTCGCTGTATGTCCCACATCCAAAGTGCCAAGAGAGAGCTTGCTCTCCCTGTCTTTGAGTACTGTTTTCGCTGTCCCGGTTACCTCTTTGCTAACATTCTCTTCAGCGCTGCAGGGAAACCAGGAACCACGTGGAGAAGGCACCCACACTGAAAGTGCCTGGAGGGAACATTGGGGCTTCTTCTCAGTGTCTCTGACATAGGGTTTCACTGTCCCGGGAAAGTCTCTGCTAACACCCTGCAGAGCGCTGTGCCCAATCTACAGAAACGTCTTGCGGTATCTCCTACAGGGAAAGTGCCAGGAGGGAACTGTCCATCTTGTTCTCAGTGTCTCTGAGAATTGCTCTGATTATCCCTGTGACCTCTTTGCTAAGACTCTCCAGAGAGCCGTCCTCAAAACCAACACACATCTTGACATATCTCCCTCATTGATCGCAGTGTCTCCAGGAACGGCATTCAAGGAGCCAGGAACTTTTCTCCCTACACTGTCCATTGAGTTGTCCTCAAAACCAATATACATCCTGCTATATCTCCCACATGGAAAGTGCCAGGAGGGAGAAGTGGCGATTATGTTTAGACTTTCTCGGAACTGCTTCAAATCAACTAGATATCTTTGTGCTGTAAATCTCCCAACAGCCAAACGCAAAAGCAGCAAACATCTCGCTGTATGTCCCACATCCAAAGTGCCAAGAGAGAGCTTGCTCTCCCTGTCTTTGAGTACTGTTTTCGCTGTGCCGGTTACCTCTTTGCTAACATTCTCTTCAGCGCTGCAGGGAAACCAGGAACCACGTGGAGAAGGCACCCACACTGAAAGTGCCTGGAGGGAACATTGGGGCTTCTTCTCAGTGTCTCTGACATAGGGTTTCACTGTCCCGGGAAAGTCTCTGCTAACACCCTGCAGAGCGCTGTGCCCAATCTACAGAAACGTCTTGCGGTATCTCCTACAGGGAAAGTGCCAGGAGGGAACTGTCCATCTTGTTCTCAGTGTCTCTGAGAATTGCTCTGATTATCCCTGTGACCTCTTTGCTAAGACTCTCCAGAGAGCCGTCCTCAAAACCAACACACATCTTGACATATCTCCCACATTGATCGCAGTGTCTCCAGGAACGGCATTCAAGGAGCCAGGAACTTTTCTCCCTACACTGTCCATTGAGTTGTCCTCAAAACCAATATACATCCTGCTATATCTCCCACATGGAAAGTGCCAGGAGGGAGAAGTGGCGATTATGTTTAGACTTTCTCGGAACTGCTTCAAATCAACTAGATATCTTTGTGCTGTAAATCTCCCAACAGCCAAACGCAAAAGCAGCAAACATCTCGCTGTATGTCCCACATCCAAAGTGCCAAGAGAGAGCTTGCTCTCCCTGTCTTTGAGTACTGTTTTCGCTGTGCCGGTTACCTCTTTGCTAACATTCTCTTCAGCGCTGCAGGGAAACCAGGAACCACGTGGAGAAGGCACCCACACTGAAAGTGCCTGGAGGGAACATTGGGGCTTCTTCTCAGTGTCTCTGACATAGGGTTTCACTGTCCGGGAAAGTCTCTGCTAACACCCTGCAGAGCGCTGTGCCCAATCTACAGAAACGTCTTGCGGTATCTCCTACAGGGAAAGTGCCAGGAGGGAACTGTCCATCTTGTTCTCAGTGTCTCTGAGAATTGCTCTGATTATCCCTGTGACCTCTTTGCTAAGACTCTCCAGAGAGCCGTCCTCAAAACCAACACACATCTTGACATATCTCCCACATTGATCGCAGTGTCTCCAGGAACGGCATTCAAGGAGCCAGGAACTTTTCTCCCTACACTGTCCATTGAGTTGTCCTCAAAACCAATATACATCCTGCTATATCTCCCACATGGAAAGTGCCAGGAGGGAGAAGTGGCGATTATGTTTAGACTTTCTCGGAACTGCTTCAAATCAACTAGATATCTTTGTGCTGTAAATCTCCCAACAGCCAAACGCAAAAGCAGCAAACATCTCGCTGTATGTCCCACATCCAAAGTGCCAAGAGAGAGCTTGCTCTCCCTGTCTTTGAGTACTGTTTTCGCTGTGCCGGTTACCTCTTGCTAACATTCTCTTCAGCGCTGCAGGGAAACCAGGAACCACGTGGAGAAGGCACCCACACTGAAAGTGCCTGGAGGGAACATTGGGGCTTCTTCTCAGTGTCTCTGACATAGGGTTTCACTGTCCCGGGAAAGTCTCTGCTAACACCCTGCAGAGCGCTGTGCCCAATCTACAGAAACGTCTTGCGGTATCTCCTACAGGGAAAGTGCCAGGAGGGAACTGTCCATCTTGTTCTCAGTGTCTCTGAGAATTGCTCTGATTATCCCTGTGACCTCTTTGCTAAGACTCTCCAGAGAGCCGTCCTCAAAACAAACACACATCTTGACATATCTCCCACATTGATCGCAGTGTCTCCAGGAACGGCATTCAAGGAGCCAGGAACTTTTCTCCCTACACTGTCCATTGAGTTGTCCTCAAAACCAATATACATCCTGCTATATCTCCCACATGGAAAGTGCCAGGAGGGAGAAGTGGCGATTATGTTTAGACTTTCTCGGAACTGCTTCAAATCAACTAGATATCTTTGTGCTGTAAATCTCCCAACAGCCAAACGCAAAAGCAGCAAACATCTCGCTGTATGTCCCACATCCAAAGTGCCAAGAGAGAGCTTGCTCTCCCTCTCTTTGAGTACTGTTTTCGCTGTGCCGGTTACCTCTTTGCTAACATTCTCTTCAGCGCTGCAGGGAAACCAGGAACCACGTGGAGAAGGCACCCACACTGAAAGTGCCTGGAGGGAACATTGGGGCTTCTTCTCAGTGTCTCTGACATAGGGTTTCACTGTCCCGGGAAAGTCTCTGCTAACACCCTGCAGAGCGCTGTGCCCAATCTACAGAAACGTCTTGCGGTATCTCCTACAGGGAAAGTGCCAGGAGGGAACTGTCCATCTTGTTCTCAGTGTCTCTGAGAATTGCTCTGATTATCCCTGTGACCTCTTTGCTAAGACTCTCCAGAGAGCCGTCCTCAAAACAAACACACATCTTGACATATCTCCCACATTGATCGCAGTGTCTCCAGGAACGGCATTCAAGGAGCCAGGAACTTTTCTCCCTACACTGTCCATTGAGTTGTCCTCAAAACCAATATACATCCTGCTATATCTCCCACATGGAAAGTGCCAGGAGGGAGAAGTGGCGATTATGTTTAGACTTTCTCGGAACTGCTTCAAATCAACTAGATATCTTTGTGCTGTAAATCTCCCAACAGCCAAACGCAAAAGCAGCAAACATCTCGCTGTATGTCCCACATCCAAAGTGCCAAGAGAGAGCTTGCTCTCCCTGTCTTTGAGTACTGTTTTCGCTGTGCCGGTTACCTCTTTGCTAACATTCTCTTCAGCGCTGCAGGGAAACCAGGAACCACGTGGAGAAGGCACCCACACTGAAAGTGCCTGGAGGGAACATTGGGGCTTCTTCTCAGTGTCTCTGACATAGGGTTTCACTGTCCCGGGAAAGTCTCTGCTAACACCCTGCAGAGCGCTGTGCCCAATCTACAGAAACGTCTTGCGGTATCTCCTACAGGGAAAGTGCCAGGAGGGAACTGTCCATCTTGTTCTCAGTGTCTCTGAGAATTGCTCTGATTATCCCTGTGACCTCTTTGCTAAGACTCTCCAGAGAGCCGTCCTCAAAACCAACACACATCTTGACATATCTCCCTCATTGATCGCAGTGTCTCCAGGAACGGCATTCAAGGAGCCAGGAACTTTTCTCCCTACACTGTCCATTGAGTTGTCCTCAAAACCAATATACATCCTGCTATATCTCCCACATGGAAAGTGCCAGGAGGGAGAAGTGGCGATTATGTTTAGACTTTCTCGGAACTGCTTCAAATCAACTAGATATCTTTGTGCTGTAAATCTCCAACAGCCAAACGCAAAAGCAGCAAACATCTCGCTGTATGTCCCACATCCAAAGTGCCAAGAGAGAGCTTGCTCTCCCTGTCTTTGAGTACTGTTTTCGCTGTGCCGGTTACCTCTTTGCTAACATTCTCTTCAGCGCTGCAGGGAAACCAGGAACCACGTGGAGAAGGCACCCACACTGAAAGTGCCTGGAGGGAACATTGGGGCTTCTTCTCAGTGTCTCTGACATAGGGTTTCACTGTCCCGGGAAAGTCTCTGCTAACACCCTGCAGAGCGCTGTGCCCAATCTACAGAAACGTCTTGCGGTATCTCCTACAGGGAAAGTGCCAGGAGGGAACTGTCCATCTTGTTCTCAGTGTCTCTGAGAATTGCTCTGATTATCCCTGTGACCTCTTTGCTAAGACTCTCCAGAGAGCCGTCCTCAAAACCAACACACATCTTGACATATCTCCCTCATTGATCGCAGTGTCTCCAGGAACGGCATTCAAGGAGCCAGGAACTTTTCTCCCTACACTGTCCATTGAGTTGTCCTCAAAACCAATATACATCCTGCTATATCTCCCACATGGAAAGTGCCAGGAGGGAGAAGTGGCGATTATGTTTAGACTTTCTCGGAACTGCTTCAAATCAACTAGATATCTTTGTGCTGTAAATCTCCCAACAGCCAAACGCAAAAGCAGCAAACATCTCGCTGTATGTCCCACATCCAAAGTGCCAAGAGAGAGCTTGCTCTCCCTCTCTTTGAGTACTGTTTTCACTGTGCCGGTTACCTCTTTGCTAACATTCTCTTCAGCGCTGCAGGGAAACCAGGAACCACGTGGAGAAGGCACCCACACTGAAAGTGCCTGGAGGGAACATTGGGGCTTCTTCTCAGTGTCTCTGACATAGGGTTTCACTGTCCCGGGAAAGTCTCTGCTAACACCCTGCAGAGCGCTGTGCCCAATCTACAGAAACGTCTTGCGGTATCTCCTACAGGGAAAGTGCCAGGAGGGAACTGTCCATCTTGTTCTCAGTGTCTCTGAGAATTGCTCTGATTATCCCTGTGACCTCTTTGCTAAGACTCTCCAGAGAGCCGTCCTCAAAACCAACACACATCTTGACATATCTCCCACATTGATCGCAGTGTCTCCAGGAACGGCATTCAAGGAGCCAGGAACTTTTCTCCCTACACTGTCCATTGAGTTGTCCTCAAAACCAATATACATCCTGCTATATCTCCCACATGGAAAGTGCCAGGAGGGAGAAGTGGCGATTATGTTTAGACTTTCTCGGAACTGCTTCAAATCAACTAGATATCTTTGTGCTGTAAATCTCCCAACAGCCAAACGCAAAAGCAGCAAACATCTCGCTGTATGTCCCACATCCAAAGTGCCAAGAGAGAGCTTGCTCTCCCTGTCTTTGAGTACTGTTTTCGCTGTGCCGGTTACCTCTTTGCTAACATTCTCTTCAGCGCTGCAGGGAAACCAGGAACCACGTGGAGAAGGCACCCACACTGAAAGTGCCTGGAGGGAACATTGGGGCTTCTTCTCAGTGTCTCTGACATAGGGTTTCACTGTCCCGGGAAAGTCTCTGCTAACACCCTGCAGAGCGCTGTGCCCAATCTACAGAAACGTCTTGCGGTATCTCCTACAGGGAAAGTGCCAGGAGGGAACTGTCCATCTTGTTCTCAGTGTCTCTGAGAATTGCTCTGATTATCCCTGTGACCTCTTTGCTAAGACTCTCCAGAGAGCCGTCCTCAAAACCAACACACATCTTGACATATCTCCCACATTGATCGCAGTGTCTCCAGGAACGGCATTCAAGGAGCCAGGAACTTTTCTCCCTACACTGTCCATTGAGTTGTCCTCAAAACCAATATACATCCTGCTATATCTCCCACATGGAAAGTGCCAGGAGGGAGAAGTGGCGATTATGTTTAGACTTTCTCGGAACTGCTTCAAATCAACTAGATATCTTTGTGCTGTAAATCTCCCAACAGCCAAACGCAAAAGCAGCAAACATCTCGCTGTATGTCCCACATCCAAAGTGCCAAGAGAGAGCTTGCTCTCCCTGTCTTTGAGTACTGTTTTCGCTGTGCCGGTTACCTCTTTGCTAACATTCTCTTCAGCGCTGCAGGGAAACCAGGAACCACGTGGAGAAGGCACCCACACTGAAAGTGCCTGGAGGGAACATTGGGGCTTCTTCTCAGTGTCTCTGACATAGGGTTTCACTGTCCCGGGAAAGTCTCTGCTAACACCCTGCAGAGCGCTGTGCCCAATCTACAGAAACGTCTTGCGGTATCTCCTACAGGGAAAGTGCCAGGAGGGAACTGTCCATCTTGTTCTCAGTGTCTCTGAGAATTGCTCTGATTATCCCTGTGACCTCTTTGCTAAGACTCTCCAGAGAGCCGTCCTCAAAACAAACACACATCTTGACATATGTCCCACATTGATCGCAGTGTCTCCAGGAACGGCATTCAAGGAGCCAGGAACTTTTCTCCCTACACTGTCCATTGAGTTGTCCTCAAAACCAATATACATCCTGCTATATCTCCCACATGGAAAGTGCCAGGAGGGAGAAGTGGCGATTATGTTTAGACTTTCTCGGAACTGCTTCAAATCAACTAGATATCTTTGTGCTGTAAATCTCCCAACAGCCAAACGCAAAAGCAGCAAACATCTCGCTGTATGTCCCACATCCAAAGTGCCAAGAGAGAGCTTGCTCTCCCTGTCTTTGAGTACTGTTTTCGCTGTGCCGGTTACCTCTTTGCTAACATTCTCTTCAGCGCTGCAGGGAAACCAGGAACCACGTGGAGAAGGCACCCACACTGAAAGTGCCTGGAGGGAACATTGGGGCTTCTTCTCAGTGTCTCTGACATAGGGTTTCACTGTCCCGGGAAAGTCTCTGCTAACACCCTGCAGAGCGCTGTGCCCAATCTACAGAAACGTCTTGCGGTATCTCCTACAGGGAAAGTGCCAGGAGGGAACTGTCCATCTTGTTCTCAGTGTCTCTGAGAATTGCTCTGATTATCCCTGTGACCTCTTTGCTAAGACTCTCCAGAGAGCCGTCCTCAAAACAAACACACATCTTGACATATCTCCCACATTGATCGCAGTGTCTCCAGGAACGGCATTCAAGGAGCCAGGAACTTTTCTCCCTACACTGTCCATTGAGTTGTCCTCAAAACCAATATACATCCTGCTATATCTCCCACATGGAAAGTGCCAGGAGGGAGAAGTGGCGATTATGTTTAGACTTTCTCGGAACTGCTTCAAATCAACTAGATATCTTTGTGCTGTAAATCTCCCAACAGCCAAACGCAAAAGCAGCAAACATCTCGCTGTATGTCCCACATCCAAAGTGCCAAGAGAGAGCTTGCTCTCCCTCTCTTTGAGTACTGTTTTCGCTGTGCCGGTTACCTCTTTGCTAACATTCTCTTCAGCGCTGCAGGGAAACCAGGAACCACGTGGAGAAGGCACCCACACTGAAAGTGCCTGGAGGGAACATTGGGGCTTCTTCTCAGTGTCTCTGACATAGGGTTTCACTGTCCCGGGAAAGTCTCTGCTAACACCCTGCAGAGCGCTGTGCCCAATCTACAGAAACGTCTTGCGGTATCTCCTACAGGGAAAGTGCCAGGAGGGAACTGTCCATCTTGTTCTCAGTGTCTCTGAGAATTGCTCTGATTATCCCTGTGACCTCTTTGCTAAGACTCTCCAGAGAGCCGTCCTCAAAACAAACACACATCTTGACATATCTCCCACATTGATCGCAGTGTCTCCAGGAACGGCATTCAAGGAGCCAGGAACTTTTCTCCCTACACTGTCCATTGAGTTGTCCTCAAAACCAATATACATCCTGCTATATCTCCCACATGGAAAGTGCCAGGAGGGAGAAGTGGCGATTATGTTTAGACTTTCTCGGAACTGCTTCAAATCAACTAGATATCTTTGTGCTGTAAATCTCCCAACAGCCAAACGCAAAAGCAGCAAACATCTCGCTGTATGTCCCACATCCAAAGTGCCAAGAGAGAGCTTGCTCTCCCTGTCTTTGAGTACTGTTTTCGCTGTGCCGGTTACCTCTTTGCTAACATTCTCTTCAGCGCTGCAGGGAAACCAGGAACCACGTGGAGAAGGCACCCACACTGAAAGTGCCTGGAGGGAACATTGGGGCTTCTTCTCAGTGTCTCTGACATAGGGTTTCACTGTCCCGGGAAAGTCTCTGCTAACACCCTGCAGAGCGCTGTGCCCAATCTACAGAAACGTCTTGCGGTATCTCCTACAGGGAAAGTGCCAGGAGGGAACTGTCCATCTTGTTCTCAGTGTCTCTGAGAATTGCTCTGATTATCCCTGTGACCTCTTTGCTAAGACTCTCCAGAGAGCCGTCCTCAAAACCAACACACATCTTGACATATCTCCCTCATTGATCGCAGTGTCTCCAGGAACGGCATTCAAGGAGCCAGGAACTTTTCTCCCTACACTGTCCATTGAGTTGTCCTCAAAACCAATATACATCCTGCTATATCTCCCACATGGAAAGTGCCAGGAGGGAGAAGTGGCGATTATGTTTAGACTTTCTCGGAACTGCTTCAAATCAACTAGATATCTTTGTGCTGTAAATCTCCCAACAGCCAAACGCAAAAGCAGCAAACATCTCGCTGTATGTCCCACATCCAAAGTGCCAAGAGAGAGCTTGCTCTCCCTGTCTTTGAGTACTGTTTTCGCTGTGCCGGTTACCTCTTTGCTAACATTCTCTTCAGCGCTGCAGGGAAACCAGGAACCACGTGGAGAAGGCACCCACACTGAAAGTGCCTGGAGGGAACATTGGGGCTTCTTCTCAGTGTCTCTGACATAGGGTTTCACTGTCCCGGGAAAGTCTCTGCTAACACCCTGCAGAGCGCTGTGCCCAATCTACAGAAACGTCTTGCGGTATCTCCTACAGGGAAAGTGCCAGGAGGGAACTGTCCATCTTGTTCTCAGTGTCTCTGAGAATTGCTCTGATTATCCCTGTGACCTCTTTGCTAAGACTCTCCAGAGAGCCGTCCTCAAAACCAACACACATCTTGACATATCTCCCTCATTGATCGCAGTGTCTCCAGGAACGGCATTCAAGGAGCCAGGAACTTTTCTCCCTACACTGTCCATTGAGTTGTCCTCAAAACCAATATACATCCTGCTATATCTCCCACATGGAAAGTGCCAGGAGGGAGAAGTGGCGATTATGTTTAGACTTTCTCGGAACTGCTTCAAATCAACTAGATATCTTTGTGCTGTAAATCTCCCAACAGCCAAACGCAAAAGCAGCAAACATCTCGCTGTATGTCCCACATCCAAAGTGCCAAGAGAGAGCTTGCTCTCCCTCTCTTTGAGTACTGTTTTCACTGTGCCGGTTACCTCTTTGCTAACATTCTCTTCAGCGCTGCAGGGAAACCAGGAACCACGTGGAGAAGGCACCCACACTGAAAGTGCCTGGAGGGAACATTGGGGCTTCTTCTCAGTGTCTCTGACATAGGGTTTCACTGTCCCGGGAAAGTCTCTGCTAACACCCTGCAGAGCGCTGTGCCCAATCTACAGAAACGTCTTGCGGTATCTCCTACAGGGAAAGTGCCAGGAGGGAACTGTCCATCTTGTTCTCAGTGTCTCTGAGAATTGCTCTGATTATCCCTGTGACCTCTTTGCTAAGACTCTCCAGAGAGCCGTCCTCAAAACCAACACACATCTTGACATATCTCCCACATTGATCGCAGTGTCTCCAGGAACGGCATTCAAGGAGCCAGGAACTTTTCTCCCTACACTGTCCATTGAGTTGTCCTCAAAACCAATATACATCCTGCTATATCTCCCACATGGAAAGTGCCAGGAGGGAGAAGTGGCGATTATGTTTAGACTTTCTCGGAACTGCTTCAAATCAACTAGATATCTTTGTGCTGTAAATCTCCCAACAGCCAAACGCAAAAGCAGCAAACATCTCGCTGTATGTCCCACATCCAAAGTGCCAAGAGAGAGCTTGCTCTCCCTGTCTTTGAGTACTGTTTTCGCTGTGCCGGTTACCTCTTTGCTAACATTCTCTTCAGCGCTGCAGGGAAACCAGGAACCACGTGGAGAAGGCACCCACACTGAAAGTGCCTGGAGGGAACATTGGGGCTTCTTCTCAGTGTCTCTGACATAGGGTTTCACTGTCCCGGGAAAGTCTCTGCTAACACCCTGCAGAGCGCTGTGCCCAATCTACAGAAACGTCTTGCGGTATCTCCTACAGGGAAAGTGCCAGGAGGGAACTGTCCATCTTGTTCTCAGTGTCTCTGAGAATTGCTCTGATTATCCCTGTGACCTCTTTGCTAAGACTCTCCAGAGAGCCGTCCTCAAAACAAACACACATCTTGACATATCTCCCACATTGATCGCAGTGTCTCCAGGAACGGCATTCAAGGAGCCAGGAACTTTTCTCCCTACACTGTCCATTGAGTTGTCCTCAAAACCAATATACATCCTGCTATATCTCCCACATGGAAAGTGCCAGGAGGGAGAAGTGGCGATTATGTTTAGACTTTCTCGGAACTGCTTCAAATCAACTAGATATCTTTGTGCTGTAAATCTCCCAACAGCCAAACGCAAAAGCAGCAAACATCTCGCTGTATGTCCCACATCCAAAGTGCCAAGAGAGAGCTTGCTCTCCCTGTCTTTGAGTACTGTTTTCGCTGTGCCGGTTACCTCTTTGCTAACATTCTCTTCAGCGCTGCAGGGAAACCAGGAACCACGTGGAGAAGGCACCCACACTGAAAGTGCCTGGAGGGAACATTGGGGCTTCTTCTCAGTGTCTCTGACATAGGGTTTCACTGTCCCGGGAAAGTCTCTGCTAACACCCTGCAGAGCGCTGTGCCCAATCTACAGAAACGTCTTGCGGTATCTCCTACAGGGAAAGTGCCAGGAGGGAATTGTCGAGCTTGTTCTCAGTGTCTCTGAGAATTGCTCTGATTATCCCTGTGACCTCTTTGCTAAGACTCTCCAGAGAGCCGTCCTCAAAACCAACACACATCTTGACATATCTCCCACATTGATCGCAGTGTCTCCAGGAACGGCATTCAAGGAGCCAGGAACTTTTCTCCCTACACTGTCCATTGAGTTGTCCTCAAAACCAATATACATCCTGCTATATCTCCCACATGGAAAGTGCCAGGAGGGAGAAGTGGCGATTATGTTTAGACTTTCTCGGAACTGCTTCAAATCAACTAGATATCTTTGTGCTGTAAATCTCCCAACAGCCAAACGCAAAAGCAGCAAACATCTCGCTGTATGTCCCACATCCAAAGTGCCAAGAGAGAGCTTGCTCTCCCTCTCTTTGAGTACTGTTTTCACTGTGCCGGTTACCTCTTTGCTAACATTCTCTTCAGCGCTGCAGGGAAACCAGGAACCACGTGGAGAAGGCACCCACACTGAAAGTGCCTGGAGGGAACATTGGGGCTTCTTCTCAGTGTCTCTGACATAGGGTTTCACTGTCCCGGGAAAGTCTCTGCTAACACCCTGCAGAGCGCTGTGCCCAATCTACAGAAACGTCTTGCGGTATCTCCTACAGGGAAAGTGCCAGGAGGGAACTGTCCATCTTGTTCTCAGTGTCTCTGAGAATTGCTCTGATTATCCCTGTGACCTCTTTGCTAAGACTCTCCAGAGAGCCGTCCTCAAAACCAACACACATCTTGATATATCTCCCACATTGATCGCAGTGTCTCCAGGAACGGCATTCAAGGAGCCAGGAACTTTTCTCCCTACACTGTCCATTGAGTTGTCCTCAAAACCAATATACATCCTGCTATATCTCCCACATGGAAAGTGCCAGGAGGGAGAAGTGGCGATTATGTTTAGACTTTCTCGGAACTGCTTCAAATCAACTAGATATCTTTGTGCTGTAAATCTCCCAACAGCCAAACGCAAAAGCAGCAAACATCTCGCTGTATGTCCCACATCCAAAGTGCCAAGAGAGAGCTTGCTCTCCCTGTCTTTGAGTACTGTTTTCGCTGTGCCGGTTACCTCTTTGCTAACATTCTCTTCAGCGCTGCAGGGAAACCAGGAACCACGTGGAGAAGGCACCCACACTGAAAGTGCCTGGAGGGAACATTGGGGCTTCTTCTCAGTGTCTCTGACATAGGGTTTCACTGTCCCGGGAAAGTCTCTGCTAACACCCTGCAGAGCGCTGTGCCCAATCTACAGAAACGTCTTGCGGTATCTCCTACAGGGAAAGTGCCAGGAGGGAACTGTCGAGCTTGTTCTCAGTGTCTCTGAGAATTGCTCTGATTATCCCTGTGACCTCTTTGCTAAGACTCTCCAGAGAGCCGTCCTCAAAACCAACACACATCTTGACATATCTCCCACATTGATCGCAGTGTCTCCAGGAACGGCATTCAAGGAGCCAGGAACTTTTCTCCCTACACTGTCCATTGAGTTGTCCTCAAAACCAATATACATCCTGCTATATCTCCCACATGGAAAGTGCCAGGAGGGAGAAGTGGCGATTATGTTTAGACTTTCTCGGAACTGCTTCAAATCAACTAGATATCTTTGTGCTGTAAATCTCCCAACAGCCAAACGCAAAAGCAGCAAACATCTCGCTGTATGTCCCACATCCAAAGTGCCAAGAGAGAGCTTGCTCTCCCTGTCTTTGAGTACTGTTTTCGCTGTGCCGGTTACCTCTTTGCTAACATTCTCTTCAGCGCTGCAGGGAAACCAGGAACCACGTGGAGAAGGCACCCACACTGAAAGTGCCTGGAGGGAACATTGGGGCTTCTTCTCAGTGTCTCTGACATAGGGTTTCACTGTCCCGGGAAAGTCTCTGCTAACACCCTGCAGAGCGCTGTGCCCAATCTACAGAAACGTCTTGCGGTATCTCCTACAGGGAAAGTGCCAGGAGGGAATTGTCGAGCTTGTTCTCAGTGTCTCTGAGAATTGCTCTGATTATCCCTGTGACCTCTTTGCTAAGACTCTCCAGAGAGCCGTCCTCAAAACCAACACACATCTTGACATATCTCCCACATTGATCGCAGTGTCTCCAGGAACGGCATTCAAGGAGCCAGGAACTTTTCTCCCTACACTGTCCATTGAGTTGTCCTCAAAACCAATATACATCCTGCTATATCTCCCACATGGAAAGTGCCAGGAGGGAGAAGTGGCGATTATGTTTAGACTTTCTCGGAACTGCTTCAAATCAACTAGATATCTTTGTGCTGTAAATCTCCCAACAGCCAAACGCAAAAGCAGCAAACATCTCGCTGTATGTCCCACATCCAAAGTGCCAAGAGAGAGCTTGCTCTCCCTGTCTTTGAGTACTGTTTTCGCTGTGCCGGTTACCTCTTTGCTAACATTCTCTTCAGCGCTGCAGGGAAACCAGGAACCACGTGGAGAAGGCACCCACACTGAAAGTGCCTGGAGGGAACATTGGGGCTTCTTCTCAGTGTCTCTGACATAGGGTTTCACTGTCCCGGGAAAGTCTCTGCTAACACCCTGCAGAGCGCTGTGCCCAATCTACAGAAACGTCTTGCGGTATCTCCTACAGGGAAAGTGCCAGGAGGGAATTGTCGAGCTTGTTCTCAGTGTCTCTGAGAATTGCTCTGATTATCCCTGTGACCTCTTTGCTAAGACTCTCCAGAGAGCCGTCCTCAAAACCAACACACATCTTGACATATCTCCCTCATTGATCGCAGTGTCTCCAGGAACGGCATTCAAGGAGCCAGGAACTTTTCTCCCTACACTGTCCATTGAGTTGTCCTCAAAACCAATATACATCCTGCTATATCTCCCACATGGAAAGTGCCAGGAGGGAGAAGTGGCGATTATGTTTAGACTTTCTCGGAACTGCTTCAAATCAACTAGATATCTTTGTGCTGTAAATCTCCCAACAGCCAAACGCAAAAGCAGCAAACATCTCGCTGTATGTCCCACATCCAAAGTGCCAAGAGAGAGCTTGCTCTCCCTGTCTTTGAGTACTGTTTTCACTGTCCCGGTTACCTCTTTGCTAACATTCTCTTCAGCGCTGCAGGGAAACCAGGAACCACGTGGAGAAGGCACCCACACTGAAAGTGCCTGGAGGGAACATTGGGGCTTCTTCTCAGTGTCTCTGACATAGGGTTTCACTGTCCCGGGAAAGTCTCTGCTAACACCCTGCAGAGCGCTGTGCCCAATCTGCAGAAACGTCTTGCGGTATCTCCTACAGGGAAAGTGCCAGGAGGGAACTGTCCATCTTGTTCTCAGTGTCTCTGAGAATTGCTCTGATTATCCCTGTGACCTCTTTGCTAAGACTCTCCAGAGAGCCGTCCTCAAAACCAACACACATCTTGACATATCTCCCACATTGATCGCAGTGTCTCCAGGAACGGCATTCAAGGAGCCAGGAACTTTTCTCCCTACACTGTCCATTGAGTTGTCCTCAAAACCAATATACATCCTGCTATATCTCCCACATGGAAAGTGCCAGGAGGGAGAAGTGGCGATTATGTTTAGACTTTCTCGGAACTGCTTCAAATCAACTAGATATCTTTGTGCTGTAAATCTCCCAACAGCCAAACGCAAAAGCAGCAAACATCTCGCTGTATGTCCCACATCCAAAGTGCCAAGAGAGAGCTTGCTCTCCCTCTCTTTGAGTACTGTTTTCGCTGTGCCGGTTACCTCTTTGCTAACATTCTCTTCAGCGCTGCAGGGAAACCAGGAACCACGTGGAGAAGGCACCCACACTGAAAGTGCCTGGAGGGAACATTGGGGCTTCTTCTCAGTGTCTCTGACATAGGGTTTCACTGTCCCGGGAAAGTCTCTGCTAACACCCTGCAGAGCGCTGTGCCCAATCTACAGAAACGTCTTGCGGTATCTCCTACAGGGAAAGTGCCAGGAGGGAACTGTCCATCTTGTTCTCAGTGTCTCTGAGAATTGCTCTGATTATCCCTGTGACCTCTTTGCTAAGACTCTCCAGAGAGCCGTCCTCAAAACCAACACACATCTTGACATATGTCCCACATTGATCGCAGTGTCTCCAGGAACGGCATTCAAGGAGCCAGGAACTTTTCTCCCTACACTGTCCATTGAGTTGTCCTCAAAACCAATATACATCCTGCTATATCTCCCACATGGAAAGTGCCAGGAGGGAGAAGTGGCGATTATGTTTAGACTTTCTCGGAACTGCTTCAAATCAACTAGATATCTTTGTGCTGTAAATCTCCCAACAGCCAAACGCAAAAGCAGCAAACATCTCGCTGTATGTCCCACATCCAAAGTGCCAAGAGAGAGCTTGCTCTCCCTGTCTTTGAGTACTGTTTTCGCTGTGCCGGTTACCTCTTTGCTAACATTCTCTTCAGCGCTGCAGGGAAACCAGGAACCACGTGGAGAAGGCACCCACACTGAAAGTGCCTGGAGGGAACATTGGGGCTTCTTCTCAGTGTCTCTGACATAGGGTTTCACTGTCCCGGGAAAGTCTCTGCTAACACCCTGCAGAGCGCTGTGCCCAATCTACAGAAACGTCTTGCGGTATCTCCTACAGGGAAAGTGCCAGGAGGGAATTGTAGAGCTTGTTCTCAGTGTCTCTGAGAATTGCTCTGATTATCCCTGTGACCTCTTTGCTAAGACTCTCCAGAGAGCCGTCCTCAAAACCAACACACATCTTGACATATCTCCCACATTGATCGCAGTGTCTCCAGGAACGGCATTCAAGGAGCCAGGAACTTTTCTCCCTACACTGTCCATTGAGTTGTCCTCAAAACCAATATACATCCTGCTATATCTCCCACATGGAAAGTGCCAGGAGGGAGAAGTGGCGATTATGTTTAGACTTTCTCGGAACTGCTTCAAATCAACTAGATATCTTTGTGCTGTAAATCTCCCAACAGCCAAACGCAAAAGCAGCAAACATCTCGCTGTATGTCCCACATCCAAAGTGCCAAGAGAGAGCTTGCTCTCCCTCTCTTTGAGTACTGTTTTCACTGTCCCGGTTACCTCTTTGCTAACATTCTCTTCAGCGCTGCAGGGAAACCAGGAACCACGTGGAGAAGGCACCCACACTGAAAGTGCCTGGAGGGAACATTGGGGCTTCTTCTCAGTGTCTCTGACATAGGGTTTCACTGTCCCGGGAAAGTCTCTGCTAACACCCTGCAGAGCGCTGTGCCCAATCTACAGAAACGTCTTGCGGTATCTCCTACAGGGAAAGTGCCAGGAGGGAACTGTCCATCTTGTTCTCAGTGTCTCTGAGAATTGCTCTGATTATCCCTGTGACCTCTTTGCTAAGACTCTCCAGAGAGCCGTCCTCAAAACCAACACACATCTTGACATATCTCCCACATTGATCGCAGTGTCTCCAGGAACGGCATTCAAGGAGCCAGGAACTTTTCTCCCTACACTGTCCATTGAGTTGTCCTCAAAACCAATATACATCCTGCTATATCTCCCACATGGAAAGTGCCAGGAGGGAGAAGTGGCGATTATGTTTAGACTTTCTCGGAACTGCTTCAAATCAACTAGATATCTTTGTGCTGTAAATCTCCCAACAGCCAAACGCAAAAGCAGCAAACATCTCGCTGTATGTCCCACATCCAAAGTGCCAAGAGAGAGCTTGCTCTCCCTGTCTTTGAGTACTGTTTTCGCTGTGCCGGTTACCTCTTTGCTAACATTCTCTTCAGCGCTGCAGGGAAACCAGGAACCACGTGGAGAAGGCACCCACACTGAAAGTGCCTGGAGGGAACATTGGGGCTTCTTCTCAGTGTCTCTGACATAGGGTTTCACTGTCCCGGGAAAGTCTCTGCTAACACCCTGCAGAGCGCTGTGCCCAATCTACAGAAACGTCTTGCGGTATCTCCTACAGGGAAAGTGCCAGGAGGGAACTGTCCATCTTGTTCTCAGTGTCTCTGAGAATTGCTCTGATTATCCCTGTGACCTCTTTGCTAAGACTCTCCAGAGAGCCGTCCTCAAAACAAACACACATCTTGACATATCTCCCACATTGATCGCAGTGTCTCCAGGAACGGCATTCAAGGAGCCAGGAACTTTTCTCCCTACACTGTCCATTGAGTTGTCCTCAAAACCAATATACATCCTGCTATATCTCCCACATGGAAAGTGCCAGGAGGGAGAAGTGGCGATTATGTTTAGACTTTCTCGGAACTGCTTCAAATCAACTAGATATCTTTGTGCTGTAAATCTCCCAACAGCCAAACGCAAAAGCAGCAAACATCTCGCTGTATGTCCCACATCCAAAGTGCCAAGAGAGAGCTTGCTCTCCCTGTCTTTGAGTACTGTTTTCGCTGTGCCGGTTACCTCTTTGCTAACATTCTCTTCAGCGCTGCAGGGAAACCAGGAACCACGTGGAGAAGGCACCCACACTGAAAGTGCCTGGAGGGAACATTGGGGCTTCTTCTCAGTGTCTCTGACATAGGGTTTCACTGTCCCGGGAAAGTCTCTGCTAACACCCTGCAGAGCGCTGTGCCCAATCTACAGAAACGTCTTGCGGTATCTCCTACAGGGAAAGTGCCAGGAGGGAATTGTCGAGCTTGTTCTCAGTGTCTCTGAGAATTGCTCTGATTATCCCTGTGACCTCTTTGCTAAGACTCTCCAGAGAGCCGTCCTCAAAACCAACACACATCTTGACATATCTCCCACATTGATCGCAGTGTCTCCAGGAACGGCATTCAAGGAGCCAGGAACTTTTCTCCCTACACTGTCCATTGAGTTGTCCTCAAAACCAATATACATCCTGCTATATCTCCCACATGGAAAGTGCCAGGAGGGAGAAGTGGCGATTATGTTTAGACTTTCTCGGAACTGCTTCAAATCAACTAGATATCTTTGTGCTGTAAATCTCCCAACAGCCAAACGCAAAAGCAGCAAACATCTCGCTGTATGTCCCACATCCAAAGTGCCAAGAGAGAGCTTGCTCTCCCTGTCTTTGAGTACTGTTTTCGCTGTGCCGGTTACCTCTTTGCTAACATTCTCTTCAGCGCTGCAGGGAAACCAGGAACCACGTGGAGAAGGCACCCACACTGAAAGTGCCTGGAGGGAACATTGGGGCTTCTTCTCAGTGTCTCTGACATAGGGTTTCACTGTCCCGGGAAAGTCTCTGCTAACACCCTGCAGAGCGCTGTGCCCAATCTACAGAAACGTCTTGCGGTATCTCCTACAGGGAAAGTGCCAGGAGGGAATTGTCGAGCTTGTTCTCAGTGTCTCTGAGAATTGCTCTGATTATCCCTGTGACCTCTTTGCTAAGACTCTCCAGAGAGCCGTCCTCAAAACAAACACACATCTTGACATATCTCCCTCATTGATCGCAGTGTCTCCAGGAACGGCATTCAAGGAGCCAGGAACTTTTCTCCCTACACTGTCCATTGAGTTGTCCTCAAAACCAATATACATCCTGCTATATCTCCCACATGGAAAGTGCCAGGAGGGAGAAGTGGCGATTACGTTTAGACTTTCTCGGAACTGCTTCAAATCAACTAGATATCTTTGTGCTGTAAATCTCCCAACAGCCAAACGCAAAAGCAGCAAACATCTCGCTGTATGTCCCACATCCAAAGTGCCAAGAGAGAGCTTGCTCTCCCTCTCTTTGAGTACTGTTTTCACTGTCCCGGTTACCTCTTTGCTAACATTCTCTTCAGCGCTGCAGGGAAACCAGGAACCACGTGGAGAAGGCACCCACACTGAAAGTGCCTGGAGGGAACATTGGGGCTTCTTCTCAGTGTCTCTGACATAGGGTTTCACTGTCCCGGGAAAGTCTCTGCTAACACCCTGCAGAGCGCTGTGCCCAATCTGCAGAAACGTCTTGCGGTATCTCCTACAGGGAAAGTGCCAGGAGGGAACTGTCCATCTTGTTCTCAGTGTCTCTGAGAATTGCTCTGATTATCCCTGTGACCTCTTTGCTAAGACTCTCCAGAGAGCCGTCCTCAAAACCAACACACATCTTGACATATCTCCCACATTGATCGCAGTGTCTCCAGGAACGGCATTCAAGGAGCCAGGAACTTTTCTCCCTACACTGTCCATTGAGTTGTCCTCAAAACCAATATACATCCTGCTATATCTCCCACATGGAAAGTGCCAGGAGGGAGAAGTGGCGATTATGTTTAGACTTTCTCGGAACTGCTTCAAATCAACTAGATATCTTTGTGCTGTAAATCTCCCAACAGCCAAACGCAAAAGCAGCAAACATCTCGCTGTATGTCCCACATCCAAAGTGCCAAGAGAGAGCTTGCTCTCCCTCTCTTTGAGTACTGTTTTCACTGTGCCGGTTACCTCTTTGCTAACATTCTCTTCAGCGCTGCAGGGAAACCAGGAACCACGTGGAGAAGGCACCCACACTGAAAGTGCCTGGAGGGAACATTGGGGCTTCTTCTCAGTGTCTCTGACATAGGGTTTCACTGTCCCGGGAAAGTCTCTGCTAACACCCTGCAGAGCGCTGTGCCCAATCTACAGAAACGTCTTGCGGTATCTCCTACAGGGAAAGTGCCAGGAGGGAATTGTCGAGCTTGTTCTCAGTGTCTCTGAGAATTGCTCTGATTATCCCTGTGACCTCTTTGCTAAGACTCTCCAGAGAGCCGTCCTCAAAACCAACACACATCTTGACATATCTCCCACATTGATCGCAGTGTCTCCAGGAACGGCATTCAAGGAGCCAGGAACTTTTCTCCCTACACTGTCCATTGAGTTGTCCTCAAAACCAATATACATCCTGCTATATCTCCCACATGGAAAGTGCCAGGAGGGAGAAGTGGCGATTATGTTTAGACTTTCTCGGAACTGCTTCAAATCAACTAGATATCTTTGTGCTGTAAATCTCCCAACAGCCAAACGCAAAAGCAGCAAACATCTCGCTGTATGTCCCACATCCAAAGTGCCAAGAGAGAGCTTGCTCTCCCTCTCTTTGAGTACTGTTTTCGCTGTGCCGGTTACCTCTTTGCTAACATTCTCTTCAGCGCTGCAGGGAAACCAGGAACCACGTGGAGAAGGCACCCACACTGAAAGTGCCTGGAGGGAACATTGGGGCTTCTTCTCAGTGTCTCTGACATAGGGTTTCACTGTCCCGGGAAAGTCTCTGCTAACACCCTGCAGAGCGCTGTGCCCAATCTACAGAAACGTCTTGCGGTATCTCCTACAGGGAAAGTGCCAGGAGGGAACTGTCCATCTTGTTCTCAGTGTCTCTGAGAATTGCTCTGATTATCCCTGTGACCTCTTTGCTAAGACTCTCCAGAGAGCCGTCCTCAAAACCAACACACATCTTGACATATCTCCCACATTGATCGCAGTGTCTCCAGGAACGGCATTCAAGGAGCCAGGAACTTTTCTCCCTACACTGTCCATTGAGTTGTCCTCAAAACCAATATACATCCTGCTATATCTCCCACATGGAAAGTGCCAGGAGGGAGAAGTGGCGATTATGTTTAGACTTTCTCGGAACTGCTTCAAATCAACTAGATATCTTTGTGCTGTAAATCTCCCAACAGCCAAACGCAAAAGCAGCAAACATCTCGCTGTATGTCCCACATCCAAAGTGCCAAGAGAGAGCTTGCTCTCCCTGTCTTTGAGTACTGTTTTCACTGTCCCGGTTACCTCTTTGCTAACATTCTCTTCAGCGCTGCAGGGAAACCAGGAACCACGTGGAGAAGGCACCCACACTGAAAGTGCCTGGAGGGAACATTGGGGCTTCTTCTCAGTGTCTCTGACATAGGGTTTCACTGTCCCGGGAAAGTCTCTGCTAACACCCTGCAGAGCGCTGTGCCCAATCTACAGAAACGTCTTGCGGTATCTCCTACAGGGAAAGTGCCAGGAGGGAACTGTCCATCTTGTTCTCAGTGTCTCTGAGAATTGCTCTGATTATCCCTGTGACCTCTTTGCTAAGACTCTCCAGAGAGCCGTCCTCAAAACCAACACACATCTTGACATATCTCCCACATTGATCGCAGTGTCTCCAGGAACGGCATTCAAGGAGCCAGGAACTTTTCTCCCTACACTGTCCATTGAGTTGTCCTCAAAACCAATATACATCCTGCTATATCTCCCACATGGAAAGTGCCAGGAGGGAGAAGTGGCGATTATGTTTAGACTTTCTCGGAACTGCTTCAAATCAACTAGATATCTTTGTGCTGTAAATCTCCCAACAGCCAAACGCAAAAGCAGCAAACATCTCGCTGTATGTCCCACATCCAAAGTGCCAAGAGAGAGCTTGCTCTCCCTCTCTTTGAGTACTGTTTTCACTGTCCCGGTTACCTCTTTGCTAACATTCTCTTCAGCGCTGCAGGGAAACCAGGAACCACGTGGAGAAGGCACCCACACTGAAAGTGCCTGGAGGGAACATTGGGGCTTCTTCTCAGTGTCTCTGACATAGGGTTTCACTGTCCCGGGAAAGTCTCTGCTAACACCCTGCAGAGCGCTGTGCCCAATCTACAGAAACGTCTTGCGGTATCTCCTACAGGGAAAGTGCCAGGAGGGAACTGTCCATCTTGTTCTCAGTGTCTCTGAGAATTGCTCTGATTATCCCTGTGACCTCTTTGCTAAGACTCTCCAGAGAGCCGTCCTCAAAACAAACACACATCTTGACATATGTCCCACATTGATCGCAGTGTCTCCAGGAACGGCATTCAAGGAGCCAGGAACTTTTCTCCCTACACTGTCCATTGAGTTGTCCTCAAAACCAATATACATCCTGCTATATCTCCCACATGGAAAGTGCCAGGAGGGAGAAGTGGCGATTATGTTTAGACTTTCTCGGAACTGCTTCAAATCAACTAGATATCTTTGTGCTGTAAATCTCCCAACAGCCAAACGCAAAAGCAGCAAACATCTCGCTGTATGTCCCACATCCAAAGTGCCAAGAGAGAGCTTGCTCTCCCTGTCTTTGAGTACTGTTTTCGCTGTCCCGGTTACCTCTTTGCTAACATTCTCTTCAGCGCTGCAGGGAAACCAGGAACCACGTGGAGAAGGCACCCACACTGAAAGTGCCTGGAGGGAACATTGGGGCTTCTTCTCAGTGTCTCTGACATAGGGTTTCACTGTCCCGGGAAAGTCTCTGCTAACACCCTGCAGAGCGCTGTGCCCAATCTACAGAAACGTCTTGCGGTATCTCCTACAGGGAAAGTGCCAGGAGGGAATTGTCGAGCTTGTTCTCAGTGTCTCTGAGAATTGCTCTGATTATCCCTGTGACCTCTTTGCTAAGACTCTCCAGAGAGCCGTCCTCAAAACCAACACACATCTTGACATATCTCCCACATTGATCGCAGTGTCTCCAGGAACGGCATTCAAGGAGCCAGGAACTTTTCTCCCTACACTGTCCATTGAGTTGTCCTCAAAACCAATATACATCCTGCTATATCTCCCACATGGAAAGTGCCAGGAGGGAGAAGTGGCGATTATGTTTAGACTTTCTCGGAACTGCTTCAAATCAACTAGATATCTTTGTGCTGTAAATCTCCCAACAGCCAAACGCAAAAGCAGCAAACATCTCGCTGTATGTCCCACATCCAAAGTGCCAAGAGAGAGCTTGCTCTCCCTCTCTTTGAGTACTGTTTTCGCTGTGCCGGTTACCTCTTTGCTAACATTCTCTTCAGCGCTGCAGGGAAACCAGGAACCACGTGGAGAAGGCACCCACACTGAAAGTGCCTGGAGGGAACATTGGGGCTTCTTCTCAGTGTCTCTGACATAGGGTTTCACTGTCCCGGGAAAGTCTCTGCTAACACCCTGCAGAGCGCTGTGCCCAATCTACAGAAACGTCTTGCGGTATCTCCTACAGGGAAAGTGCCAGGAGGGAACTGTCCATCTTGTTCTCAGTGTCTCTGAGAATTGCTCTGATTATCCCTGTGACCTCTTTGCTAAGACTCTCCAGAGAGCCGTCCTCAAAACCAACACACATCTTGACATATCTCCCACATTGATCGCAGTGTCTCCAGGAACGGCATTCAAGGAGCCAGGAACTTTTCTCCCTACACTGTCCATTGAGTTGTCCTCAAAACCAATATACATCCTGCTATATCTCCCACATGGAAAGTGCCAGGAGGGAGAAGTGGCGATTATGTTTAGACTTTCTCGGAACTGCTTCAAATCAACTAGATATCTTTGTGCTGTAAATCTCCCAACAGCCAAACGCAAAAGCAGCAAACATCTCGCTGTATGTCCCACATCCAAAGTGCCAAGAGAGAGCTTGCTCTCCCTGTCTTTGAGTACTGTTTTCGCTGTGCCGGTTACCTCTTTGCTAACATTCTCTTCAGCGCTGCAGGGAAACCAGGAACCACGTGGAGAAGGCACCCACACTGAAAGTGCCTGGAGGGAACATTGGGGCTTCTTCTCAGTGTCTCTGACATAGGGTTTCACTGTCCCGGGAAAGTCTCTGCTAACACCCTGCAGAGCGCTGTGCCCAATCTACAGAAACGTCTTGCGGTATCTCCTACAGGGAAAGTGCCAGGAGGGAATTGTCGAGCTTGTTCTCAGTGTCTCTGAGAATTGCTCTGATTATCCCTGTGACCTCTTTGCTAAGACTCTCCAGAGAGCCGTCCTCAAAACCAACACACATCTTGACATATCTCCCACATTGATCGCAGTGTCTCCAGGAACGGCATTCAAGGAGCCAGGAACTTTTCTCCCTACACTGTCCATTGAGTTGTCCTCAAAACCAATATACATCCTGCTATATCTCCCACATGGAAAGTGCCAGGAGGGAGAAGTGGCGATTATGTTTAGACTTTCTCGGAACTGCTTCAAATCAACTAGATATCTTTGTGCTGTAAATCTCCCAACAGCCAAACGCAAAAGCAGCAAACATCTCGCTGTATGTCCCACATCCAAAGTGCCAAGAGAGAGCTTGCTCTCCCTGTCTTTGAGTACTGTTTTCGCTGTGCCGGTTACCTCTTTGCTAACATTCTCTTCAGCGCTGCAGGGAAACCAGGAACCACGTGGAGAAGGCACCCACACTGAAAGTGCCTGGAGGGAACATTGGGGCTTCTTCTCAGTGTCTCTGACATAGGGTTTCACTGTCCCGGGAAAGTCTCTGCTAACACCCTGCAGAGCGCTGTGCCCAATCTACAGAAACGTCTTGCGGTATCTCCTACAGGGAAAGTGCCAGGAGGGAACTGTCCATCTTGTTCTCAGTGTCTCTGAGAATTGCTCTGATTATCCCTGTGACCTCTTTGCTAAGACTCTCCAGAGAGCCGTCCTCAAAACCAACACACATCTTGACATATCTCCCACATTGATCGCAGTGTCTCCAGGAACGGCATTCAAGGAGCCAGGAACTTTTCTCCCTACACTGTCCATTGAGTTGTCCTCAAAACCAATATACATCCTGCTATATCTCCCACATGGAAAGTGCCAGGAGGGAGAAGTGGCGATTATGTTTAGACTTTCTCGGAACTGCTTCAAATCAACTAGATATCTTTGTGCTGTAAATCTCCCAACAGCCAAACGCAAAAGCAGCAAACATCTCGCTGTATGTCCCACATCCAAAGTGCCAAGAGAGAGCTTGCTCTCCCTGTCTTTGAGTACTGTTTTCGCTGTGCCGGTTACCTCTTTGCTAACATTCTCTTCAGCGCTGCAGGGAAACCAGGAACCACGTGGAGAAGGCACCCACACTGAAAGTGCCTGGAGGGAACATTGGGGCTTCTTCTCAGTGTCTCTGACATAGGGTTTCACTGTCCCGGGAAAGTCTCTGCTAACACCCTGCAGAGCGCTGTGCCCAATCTACAGAAACGTCTTGCGGTATCTCCTACAGGGAAAGTGCCAGGAGGGAATTGTCGAGCTTGTTCTCAGTGTCTCTGAGAATTGCTCTGATTATCCCTGTGACCTCTTTGCTAAGACTCTCCAGAGAGCCGTCCTCAAAACCAACACACATCTTGACATATCTCCCACATTGATCGCAGTGTCTCCAGGAACGGCATTCAAGGAGCCAGGAACTTTTCTCCCTACACTGTCCATTGAGTTGTCCTCAAAACCAATATACATCCTGCTATATCTCCCACATGGAAAGTGCCAGGAGGGAGAAGTGGCGATTATGTTTAGACTTTCTCGGAACTGCTTCAAATCAACTAGATATCTTTGTGCTGTAAATCTCCCAACAGCCAAACGCAAAAGCAGCAAACATCTCGCTGTATGTCCCACATCCAAAGTGCCAAGAGAGAGCTTGCTCTCCCTGTCTTTGAGTACTGTTTTCGCTGTGCCGGTTACCTCTTTGCTAACATTCTCTTCAGCGCTGCAGGGAAACCAGGAACCACGTGGAGAAGGCACCCACACTGAAAGTGCCTGGAGGGAACATTGGGGCTTCTTCTCAGTGTCTCTGACATAGGGTTTCACTGTCCCGGGAAAGTCTCTGCTAACACCCTGCAGAGCGCTGTGCCCAATCTACAGAAACGTCTTGCGGTATCTCCTACAGGGAAAGTGCCAGGAGGGAACTGTCCATCTTGTTCTCAGTGTCTCTGAGAATTGCTCTGATTATCCCTGTGACCTCTTTGCTAAGACTCTCCAGAGAGCCGTCCTCAAAACCAACACACATCTTGACATATCTCCCACATTGATCGCAGTGTCTCCAGGAACGGCATTCAAGGAGCCAGGAACTTTTCTCCCTACACTGTCCATTGAGTTGTCCTCAAAACCAATATACATCCTGCTATATCTCCCACATGGAAAGTGCCAGGAGGGAGAAGTGGCGATTATGTTTAGACTTTCTCGGAACTGCTTCAAATCAACTAGATATCTTTGTGCTGTAAATCTCCCAACAGCCAAACGCAAAAGCAGCAAACATCTCGCTGTATGTCCCACATCCAAAGTGCCAAGAGAGAGCTTGCTCTCCCTGTCTTTGAGTACTGTTTTCGCTGTGCCGGTTACCTCTTTGCTAACATTCTCTTCAGCGCTGCAGGGAAACCAGGAACCACGTGGAGAAGGCACCCACACTGAAAGTGCCTGGAGGGAACATTGGGGCTTCTTCTCAGTGTCTCTGACATAGGGTTTCACTGTCCCGGGAAAGTCTCTGCTAACACCCTGCAGAGCGCTGTGCCCAATCTACAGAAACGTCTTGCGGTATCTCCTACAGGGAAAGTGCCAGGAGGGAATTGTCGAGCTTGTTCTCAGTGTCTCTGAGAATTGCTCTGATTATCCCTGTGACCTCTTTGCTAAGACTCTCCAGAGAGCCGTCCTCAAAACAAACACACATCTTGACATATCTCCCACATTGATCGCAGTGTCTCCAGGAACGGCATTCAAGGAGCCAGGAACTTTTCTCCCTACACTGTCCATTGAGTTGTCCTCAAAACCAATATACATCCTGCTATATCTCCCACATGGAAAGTGCCAGGAGGGAGAAGTGGCGATTATGTTTAGACTTTCTCGGAACTGCTTCAAATCAACTAGATATCTTTGTGCTGTAAATCTCCCAACAGCCAAACGCAAAAGCAGCAAACATCTCGCTGTATGTCCCACATCCAAAGTGCCAAGAGAGAGCTTGCTCTCCCTGTCTTTGAGTACTGTTTTCGCTGTGCCGGTTACCTCTTTGCTAACATTCTCTTCAGCGCTGCAGGGAAACCAGGAACCACGTGGAGAAGGCACCCACACTGAAAGTGCCTGGAGGGAACATTGGGGCTTCTTCTCAGTGTCTCTGACATAGGGTTTCACTGTCCCGGGAAAGTCTCTGCTAACACCCTGCAGAGCGCTGTGCCCAATCTACAGAAACGTCTTGCGGTATCTCCTACAGGGAAAGTGCCAGGAGGGAACTGTCCATCTTGTTCTCAGTGTCTCTGAGAATTGCTCTGATTATCCCTGTGACCTCTTTGCTAAGACTCTCCAGAGAGCCGTCCTCAAAACAAACACACATCTTGACATATCTCCCACATTGATCGCAGTGTCTCCAGGAACGGCATTCAAGGAGCCAGGAACTTTTCTCCCTACACTGTCCATTGAGTTGTCCTCAAAACCAATATACATCCTGCTATATCTCCCACATGGAAAGTGCCAGGAGGGAGAAGTGGCGATTATGTTTAGACTTTCTCGGAACTGCTTCAAATCAACTAGATATCTTTGTGCTGTAAATCTCCCAACAGCCAAACGCAAAAGCAGCAAACATCTCGCTGTATGTCCCACATCCAAAGTGCCAAGAGAGAGCTTGCTCTCCCTGTCTTTGAGTACTGTTTTCGCTGTGCCGGTTACCTCTTTGCTAACATTCTCTTCAGCGCTGCAGGGAAACCAGGAACCACGTGGAGAAGGCACCCACACTGAAAGTGCCTGGAGGGAACATTGGGGCTTCTTCTCAGTGTCTCTGACATAGGGTTTCACTGTCCCGGGAAAGTCTCTGCTAACACCCTGCAGAGCGCTGTGCCCAATCTACAGAAACGTCTTGCGGTATCTCCTACAGGGAAAGTGCCAGGAGGGAACTGTCCATCTTGTTCTCAGTGTCTCTGAGAATTGCTCTGATTATCCCTGTGACCTCTTTGCTAAGACTCTCCAGAGAGCCGTCCTCAAAACAAACACACATCTTGACATATCTCCCACATTGATCGCAGTGTCTCCAGGAACGGCATTCAAGGAGCCAGGAACTTTTCTCCCTACACTGTCCATTGAGTTGTCCTCAAAACCAATATACATCCTGCTATATCTCCCACATGGAAAGTGCCAGGAGGGAGAAGTGGCGATTATGTTTAGACTTTCTCGGAACTGCTTCAAATCAACTAGATATCTTTGTGCTGTAAATCTCCCAACAGCCAAACGCAAAAGCAGCAAACATCTCGCTGTATGTCCCACATCCAAAGTGCCAAGAGAGAGCTTGCTCTCCCTGTCTTTGAGTACTGTTTTCACTGTCCCGGTTACCTCTTTGCTAACATTCTCTTCAGCGCTGCAGGGAAACCAGGAACCACGTGGAGAAGGCACCCACACTGAAAGTGCCTGGAGGGAACATTGGGGCTTCTTCTCAGTGTCTCTGACATAGGGTTTCACTGTCCCGGGAAAGTCTCTGCTAACACCCTGCAGAGCGCTGTGCCCAATCTACAGAAACGTCTTGCGGTATCTCCTACAGGGAAAGTGCCAGGAGGGAATTGTCGAGCTTGTTCTCAGTGTCTCTGAGAATTGCTCTGATTATCCCTGTGACCTCTTTGCTAAGACTCTCCAGAGAGCCGTCCTCAAAACAAACACACATCTTGACATATCTCCCACATTGATCGCAGTGTCTCCAGGAACGGCATTCAAGGAGCCAGGAACTTTTCTCCCTACACTGTCCATTGAGTTGTCCTCAAAACCAATATACATCCTGCTATATCTCCCACATGGAAAGTGCCAGGAGGGAGAAGTGGCGATTATGTTTAGACTTTCTCGGAACTGCTTCAAATCAACTAGATATCTTTGTGCTGTAAATCTCCCAACAGCCAAACGCAAAAGCAGCAAACATCTCGCTGTATGTCCCACATCCAAAGTGCCAAGAGAGAGCTTGCTCTCCCTGTCTTTGAGTACTGTTTTCACTGTCCCGGTTACCTCTTTGCTAACATTCTCTTCAGCGCTGCAGGGAAACCAGGAACCACGTGGAGAAGGCACCCACACTGAAAGTGCCTGGAGGGAACATTGGGGCTTCTTCTCAGTGTCTCTGACATAGGGTTTCACTGTCCCGGGAAAGTCTCTGCTAACACCCTGCAGAGCGCTGTGCCCAATCTACAGAAACGTCTTGCGGTATCTCCTACAGGGAAAGTGCCAGGAGGGAACTGTCCATCTTGTTCTCAGTGTCTCTGAGAATTGCTCTGATTATCCCTGTGACCTCTTTGCTAAGACTCTCCAGAGAGCCGTCCTCAAAACAAACACACATCTTGACATATCTCCCACATTGATCGCAGTGTCTCCAGGAACGGCATTCAAGGAGCCAGGAACTTTTCTCCCTACACTGTCCATTGAGTTGTCCTCAAAACCAATATACATCCTGCTATATCTCCCACATGGAAAGTGCCAGGAGGGAGAAGTGGCGATTATGTTTAGACTTTCTCGGAACTGCTTCAAATCAACTAGATATCTTTGTGCTGTAAATCTCCCAACAGCCAAACGCAAAAGCAGCAAACATCTCGCTGTATGTCCCACATCCAAAGTGCCAAGAGAGAGCTTGCTCTCCCTGTCTTTGAGTACTGTTTTCGCTGTGCCGGTTACCTCTTTGCTAACATTCTCTTCAGCGCTGCAGGGAAACCAGGAACCACGTGGAGAAGGCACCCACACTGAAAGTGCCTGGAGGGAACATTGGGGCTTCTTCTCAGTGTCTCTGACATAGGGTTTCACTGTCCCGGGAAAGTCTCTGCTAACACCCTGCAGAGCGCTGTGCCCAATCTACAGAAACGTCTTGCGGTATCTCCTACAGGGAAAGTGCCAGGAGGGAACTGTCCATCTTGTTCTCAGTGTCTCTGAGAATTGCTCTGATTATCCCTGTGACCTCTTTGCTAAGACTCTCCAGAGAGCCGTCCTCAAAACCAACACACATCTTGACATATCTCCCACATTGATCGCAGTGTCTCCAGGAACGGCATTCAAGGAGCCAGGAACTTTTCTCCCTACACTGTCCATTGAGTTGTCCTCAAAACCAATATACATCCTGCTATATCTCCCACATGGAAAGTGCCAGGAGGGAGAAGTGGCGATTATGTTTAGACTTTCTCGGAACTGCTTCAAATCAACTAGATATCTTTGTGCTGTAAATCTCCCAACAGCCAAACGCAAAAGCAGCAACCATCTCGCTGTATGTCCCACATCCAAAGTGCCAAGAGAGAGCTTGCTCTCCCTGTCTTTGAGTACTGTTTTCGCTGTGCCGGTTACCTCTTTGCTAACATTCTCTTCAGCGCTGCAGGGAAACCAGGAACCACGTGGAGAAGGCACCCACACTGAAAGTGCCTGGAGGGAACATTGGGGCTTCTTCTCAGTGTCTCTGACATAGGGTTTCACTGTCCCGGGAAAGTCTCTGCTAACACCCTGCAGAGCGCTGTGCCCAATCTACAGAAACGTCTTGCGGTATCTCCTACAGGGAAAGTGCCAGGAGGGAACTGTCCATCTTGTTCTCAGTGTCTCTGAGAATTGCTCTGATTATCCCTGTGACCTCTTTGCTAAGACTCTCCAGAGAGCCGTCCTCAAAACAAACACACATCTTGACATATCTCCCACATTGATCGCAGTGTCT
Source organism: Chroicocephalus ridibundus (assembly GCF_963924245.1). Lineage (NCBI taxonomy): Eukaryota > Metazoa > Chordata > Aves > Charadriiformes > Laridae > Chroicocephalus > Chroicocephalus ridibundus. Next base: position 34,704 of record NW_026961676.1, read on the forward strand.
CCAGGAACGGCATTCAAGGAGCCAGGAACTTTTCTCCCTACACTGTCCATTGAGTTGTCCTCAAAACCAATATACATCCTGCTATATCTCCCACATGGAAAGTGCCAGGAGGGAGAAGTGGCGATTATGTTTAGACTTTCTCGGAACTGCTTCAAATCAACTAGATATCTTTGTGCTGTAAATCTCCCAACAGCCAAACGCAAAAGCAGCAAACATCTCGCTGTATGTCCCACATCCAAAGTGCCAAGAGAGAGCTTGCTCTCCCTGTCTTTGAGTACTGTTTTCGCTGTGCCGGTTACCTCTTTGCTAACATTCTCTTCAGCGCTGCAGGGAAACCAGGAACCACGTGGAGAAGGCACCCACACTGAAAGTGCCTGGAGGGAACATTGGGGCTTCTTCTCAGTGTCTCTGACATAGGGTTTCACTGTCCCGGGAAAGTCTCTGCTAACACCCTGCAGAGCGCTGTGCCCAATCTACAGAAACGTCTTGCGGTATCTCCTACAGGGAAAGTGCCAGGAGGGAACTGTCCATCTTGTTCTCAGTGTCTCTGAGAATTGCTCTGATTATCCCTGTGACCTCTTTGCTAAGACTCTCCAGAGAGCCGTCCTCAAAACAAACACACATCTTGACATATCTCCCACATTGATCGCAGTGTCTCCAGGAACGGCATTCAAGGAGCCAGGAACTTTTCTCCCTACACTGTCCATTGAGTTGTCCTCAAAACCAATATACATCCTGCTATATCTCCCACATGGAAAGTGCCAGGAGGGAGAAGTGGCGATTATGTTTAGACTTTCTCGGAACTGCTTCAAATCAACTAGATATCTTTGTGCTGTAAATCTCCCAACAGCCAAACGCAAAAGCAGCAAACATCTCGCTGTATGTCCCACATCCAAAGTGCCAAGAGAGAGCTTGCTCTCCCTGTCTTTGAGTACTGTTTTCGCTGTGCCGGTTACCTCTTTGCTAACATTCTCTTCAGCGCTGCAGGGAAACCAGGAACCACGTGGAGAAGGCACCCACACTGAAAGTGCCTGGAGGGAACATTGGGGCTTCTTCTCAGTGTCTCTGACATAGGGTTTCACTGTCCCGGGAAAGTCTCTGCTAACACCCTGCAGAGCGCTGTGCCCAATCTACAGAAACGTCTTGCGGTATCTCCTACAGGGAAAGTGCCAGGAGGGAACTGTCCATCTTGTTCTCAGTGTCTCTGAGAATTGCTCTGATTATCCCTGTGACCTCTTTGCTAAGACTCTCCAGAGAGCCGTCCTCAAAACCAACACACATCTTGACATATCTCCCACATTGATCGCAGTGTCTCCAGGAACGGCATTCAAGGAGCCAGGAACTTTTCTCCCTACACTGTCCATTGAGTTGTCCTCAAAACCAATATACATCCTGCTATATCTCCCACATGGAAAGTGCCAGGAGGGAGAAGTGGCGATTATGTTTAGACTTTCTCGGAACTGCTTCAAATCAACTAGATATCTTTGTGCTGTAAATCTCCCAACAGCCAAACGCAAAAGCAGCAAACATCTCGCTGTATGTCCCACATCCAAAGTGCCAAGAGAGAGCTTGCTCTCCCTGTCTTTGAGTACTGTTTTCGCTGTGCCGGTTACCTCTTTGCTAACATTCTCTTCAGCGCTGCAGGTAAACCAGGAACCACGTGGAGAAGGCACCCACACTGAAAGTGCCTGGAGGGAACATTGGGGCTTCTTCTCAGTGTCTCTGACATAGGGTTTCACTGTCCCGGGAAAGTCTCTGCTAACACCCTGCAGAGCGCTGTGCCCAATCTACAGAAACGTCTTGCGGTATCTCCTACAGGGAAAGTGCCAGGAGGGAACTGTCCATCTTGTTCTCAGTGTCTCTGAGAATTGCTCTGATTATCCCTGTGACCTCTTTGCTAAGACTCTCCAGAGAGCCGTCCTCAAAACCAACACACATCTTGACATATCTCCCTCATTGATCGCAGTGTCTCCAGGAACGGCATTCAAGGAGCCAGGAACTTTTCTCCCTACACTGTCCATTGAGTTGTCCTCAAAACCAATATACATCCTGCTATATCTCCCACATGGAAAGTGCCAGGAGGGAGAAGTGGCGATTATGTTTAGACTTTCTCGGAACTGCTTCAAATCAACTAGATATCTTTGTGCTGTAAATCTCCCAACAGCCAAACGCAAAAGCAGCAAACATCTCGCTGTATGTCCCACATCCAAAGTGCCAAGAGAGAGCTTGCTCTCCCTGTCTTTGAGTACTGTTTTCGCTGTGCCGGTTACCTCTTTGCTAACATTCTCTTCAGCGCTGCAGGGAAACCAGGAACCACGTGGAGAAGGCACCCACACTGAAAGTGCCTGGAGGGAACATTGGGGCTTCTTCTCAGTGTCTCTGACATAGGGTTTCACTGTCCCGGGAAAGTCTCTGCTAACACCCTGCAGAGCGCTGTGCCCAATCTACAGAAACGTCTTGCGGTATCTCCTACAGGGAAAGTGCCAGGAGGGAACTGTCCATCTTGTTCTCAGTGTCTCTGAGAATTGCTCTGATTATCCCTGTGACCTCTTTGCTAAGACTCTCCAGAGAGCCGTCCTCAAAACCAACACACATCTTGACATATCTCCCTCATTGATCGCAGTGTCTCCAGGAACGGCATTCAAGGAGCCAGGAACTTTTCTCCCTACACTGTCCATTGAGTTGTCCTCAAAACCAATATACATCCTGCTATATCTCCCACATGGAAAGTGCCAGGAGGGAGAAGTGGCGATTATGTTTAGACTTTCTCGGAACTGCTTCAAATCAACTAGATATCTTTGTGCTGTAAATCTCCCAACAGCCAAACGCAAAAGCAGCAAACATCTCGCTGTATGTCCCACATCCAAAGTGCCAAGAGAGAGCTTGCTCTCCCTGTCTTTGAGTACTGTTTTCGCTGTGCCGGTTACCTCTTTGCTAACATTCTCTTCAGCGCTGCAGGGAAACCAGGAACCACGTGGAGAAGGCACCCACACTGAAAGTGCCTGGAGGGAACATTGGGGCTTCTTCTCAGTGTCTCTGACATAGGGTTTCACTGTCCCGGGAAAGTCTCTGCTAACACCCTGCAGAGCGCTGTGCCCAATCTACAGAAACGTCTTGCGGTATCTCCTACAGGGAAAGTGCCAGGAGGGAACTGTCCATCTTGTTCTCAGTGTCTCTGAGAATTGCTCTGATTATCCCTGTGACCTCTTTGCTAAGACTCTCCAGAGAGCCGTCCTCAAAACCAACACACATCTTGACATATCTCCCACATTGATCGCAGTGTCTCCAGGAACGGCATTCAAGGAGCCAGGAACTTTTCTCCCTACACTGTCCATTGAGTTGTCCTCAAAACCAATATACATCCTGCTATATCTCCCACATGGAAAGTGCCAGGAGGGAGAAGTGGCGATTATGTTTAGACTTTCTCGGAACTGCTTCAAATCAACTAGATATCTTTGTGCTGTAAATCTCCCAACAGCCAAACGCAAAAGCAGCAAACATCTCGCTGTATGTCCCACATCCAAAGTGCCAAGAGAGAGCTTGCTCTCCCTGTCTTTGAGTACTGTTTTCGCTGTGCCGGTTACCTCTTTGCTAACATTCTCTTCAGCGCTGCAGGGAAACCAGGAACCACGTGGAGAAGGCACCCACACTGAAAGTGCCTGGAGGGAACATTGGGGCTTCTTCTCAGTGTCTCTGACATAGGGTTTCACTGTCCCGGGAAAGTCTCTGCTAACACCCTGCAGAGCGCTGTGCCCAATCTACAGAAACGTCTTGCGGTATCTCCTACAGGGAAAGTGCCAGGAGGGAACTGTCCATCTTGTTCTCAGTGTCTCTGAGAATTGCTCTGATTATCCCTGTGACCTCTTTGCTAAGACTCTCCAGAGAGCCGTCCTCAAAACAAACACACATCTTGACATATCTCCCACATTGATCGCAGTGTCTCCAGGAACGGCATTCAAGGAGCCAGGAACTTTTCTCCCTACACTGTCCATTGAGTTGTCCTCAAAACCAATATACATCCTGCTATATCTCCCACATGGAAAGTGCCAGGAGGGAGAAGTGGCGATTATGTTTAGACTTTCTCGGAACTGCTTCAAATCAACTAGATATCTTTGTGCTGTAAATCTCCCAACAGCCAAACGCAAAAGCAGCAAACATCTCGCTGTATGTCCCACATCCAAAGTGCCAAGAGAGAGCTTGCTCTCCCTGTCTTTGAGTACTGTTTTCGCTGTGCCGGTTACCTCTTTGCTAACATTCTCTTCAGCGCTGCAGGGAAACCAGGAACCACGTGGAGAAGGCACCCACACTGAAAGTGCCTGGAGGGAACATTGGGGCTTCTTCTCAGTGTCTCTGACATAGGGTTTCACTGTCCCGGGAAAGTCTCTGCTAACACCCTGCAGAGCGCTGTGCCCAATCTACAGAAACGTCTTGCGGTATCTCCTACAGGGAAAGTGCCAGGAGGGAACTGTCCATCTTGTTCTCAGTGTCTCTGAGAATTGCTCTGATTATCCCTGTGACCTCTTTGCTAAGACTCTCCAGAGAGCCGTCCTCAAAACAAACACACATCTTGACATATCTCCCACATTGATCGCAGTGTCTCCAGGAACGGCATTCAAGGAGCCAGGAACTTTTCTCCCTACACTGTCCATTGAGTTGTCCTCAAAACCAATATACATCCTGCTATATCTCCCACATGGAAAGTGCCAGGAGGGAGAAGTGGCGATTATGTTTAGACTTTCTCGGAACTGCTTCAAATCAACTAGATATCTTTGTGCTGTAAATCTCCCAACAGCCAAACGCAAAAGCAGCAAACATCTCGCTGTATGTCCCACATCCAAAGTGCCAAGAGAGAGCTTGCTCTCCCTCTCTTTGAGTACTGTTTTCGCTGTGCCGGTTACCTCTTTGCTAACATTCTCTTCAGCGCTGCAGGGAAACCAGGAACCACGTGGAGAAGGCACCCACACTGAAAGTGCCTGGAGGGAACATTGGGGCTTCTTCTCAGTGTCTCTGACATAGGGTTTCACTGTCCCGGGAAAGTCTCTGCTAACACCCTGCAGAGCGCTGTGCCCAATCTACAGAAACGTCTTGCGGTATCTCCTACAGGGAAAGTGCCAGGAGGGAACTGTCCATCTTGTTCTCAGTGTCTCTGAGAATTGCTCTGATTATCCCTGTGACCTCTTTGCTAAGACTCTCCAGAGAGCCGTCCTCAAAACAAACACACATCTTGACATATCTCCCACATTGATCGCAGTGTCTCCAGGAACGGCATTCAAGGAGCCAGGAACTTTTCTCCCTACACTGTCCATTGAGTTGTCCTCAAAACCAATATACATCCTGCTATATCTCCCACATGGAAAGTGCCAGGAGGGAGAAGTGGCGATTATGTTTAGACTTTCTCGGAACTGCTTCAAATCAACTAGATATCTTTGTGCTGTAAATCTCCCAACAGCCAAACGCAAAAGCAGCAAACATCTCGCTGTATGTCCCACATCCAAAGTGCCAAGAGAGAGCTTGCTCTCCCTGTCTTTGAGTACTGTTTTCGCTGTGCCGGTTACCTCTTTGCTAACATTCTCTTCAGCGCTGCAGGGAAACCAGGAACCACGTGGAGAAGGCACCCACACTGAAAGTGCCTGGAGGGAACATTGGGGCTTCTTCTCAGTGTCTCTGACATAGGGTTTCACTGTCCCGGGAAAGTCTCTGCTAACACCCTGCAGAGCGCTGTGCCCAATCTACAGAAACGTCTTGCGGTATCTCCTACAGGGAAAGTGCCAGGAGGGAACTGTCCATCTTGTTCTCAGTGTCTCTGAGAATTGCTCTGATTATCCCTGTGACCTCTTTGCTAAGACTCTCCAGAGAGCCGTCCTCAAAACCAACACACATCTTGACATATCTCCCTCATTGATCGCAGTGTCTCCAGGAACGGCATTCAAGGAGCCAGGAACTTTTCTCCCTACACTGTCCATTGAGTTGTCCTCAAAACCAATATACATCCTGCTATATCTCCCACATGGAAAGTGCCAGGAGGGAGAAGTGGCGATTATGTTTAGACTTTCTCGGAACTGCTTCAAATCAACTAGATATCTTTGTGCTGTAAATCTCCCAACAGCCAAACGCAAAAGCAGCAAACATCTCGCTGTATGTCCCACATCCAAAGTGCCAAGAGAGAGCTTGCTCTCCCTGTCTTTGAGTACTGTTTTCGCTGTGCCGGTTACCTCTTTGCTAACATTCTCTTCAGCGCTGCAGGGAAACCAGGAACCACGTGGAGAAGGCACCCACACTGAAAGTGCCTGGAGGGAACATTGGGGCTTCTTCTCAGTGTCTCTGACATAGGGTTTCACTGTCCCGGGAAAGTCTCTGCTAACACCCTGCAGAGCGCTGTGCCCAATCTACAGAAACGTCTTGCGGTATCTCCTACAGGGAAAGTGCCAGGAGGGAACTGTCCATCTTGTTCTCAGTGTCTCTGAGAATTGCTCTGATTATCCCTGTGACCTCTTTGCTAAGACTCTCCAGAGAGCCGTCCTCAAAACCAACACACATCTTGACATATCTCCCTCATTGATCGCAGTGTCTCCAGGAACGGCATTCAAGGAGCCAGGAACTTTTCTCCCTACACTGTCCATTGAGTTGTCCTCAAAACCAATATACATCCTGCTATATCTCCCACATGGAAAGTGCCAGGAGGGAGAAGTGGCGATTATGTTTAGACTTTCTCGGAACTGCTTCAAATCAACTAGATATCTTTGTGCTGTAAATCTCCCAACAGCCAAACGCAAAAGCAGCAAACATCTCGCTGTATGTCCCACATCCAAAGTGCCAAGAGAGAGCTTGCTCTCCCTCTCTTTGAGTACTGTTTTCACTGTGCCGGTTACCTCTTTGCTAACATTCTCTTCAGCGCTGCAGGGAAACCAGGAACCACGTGGAGAAGGCACCCACACTGAAAGTGCCTGGAGGGAACATTGGGGCTTCTTCTCAGTGTCTCTGACATAGGGTTTCACTGTCCCGGGAAAGTCTCTGCTAACACCCTGCAGAGCGCTGTGCCCAATCTACAGAAACGTCTTGCGGTATCTCCTACAGGGAAAGTGCCAGGAGGGAACTGTCCATCTTGTTCTCAGTGTCTCTGAGAATTGCTCTGATTATCCCTGTGACCTCTTTGCTAAGACTCTCCAGAGAGCCGTCCTCAAAACCAACACACATCTTGACATATCTCCCACATTGATCGCAGTGTCTCCAGGAACGGCATTCAAGGAGCCAGGAACTTTTCTCCCTACACTGTCCATTGAGTTGTCCTCAAAACCAATATACATCCTGCTATATCTCCCACATGGAAAGTGCCAGGAGGGAGAAGTGGCGATTATGTTTAGACTTTCTCGGAACTGCTTCAAATCAACTAGATATCTTTGTGCTGTAAATCTCCCAACAGCCAAACGCAAAAGCAGCAAACATCTCGCTGTATGTCCCACATCCAAAGTGCCAAGAGAGAGCTTGCTCTCCCTGTCTTTGAGTACTGTTTTCGCTGTGCCGGTTACCTCTTTGCTAACATTCTCTTCAGCGCTGCAGGGAAACCAGGAACCACGTGGAGAAGGCACCCACACTGAAAGTGCCTGGAGGGAACATTGGGGCTTCTTCTCAGTGTCTCTGACATAGGGTTTCACTGTCCCGGGAAAGTCTCTGCTAACACCCTGCAGAGCGCTGTGCCCAATCTACAGAAACGTCTTGCGGTATCTCCTACAGGGAAAGTGCCAGGAGGGAACTGTCCATCTTGTTCTCAGTGTCTCTGAGAATTGCTCTGATTATCCCTGTGACCTCTTTGCTAAGACTCTCCAGAGAGCCGTCCTCAAAACCAACACACATCTTGACATATCTCCCACATTGATCGCAGTGTCTCCAGGAACGGCATTCAAGGAGCCAGGAACTTTTCTCCCTACACTGTCCATTGAGTTGTCCTCAAAACCAATATACATCCTGCTATATCTCCCACATGGAAAGTGCCAGGAGGGAGAAGTGGCGATTATGTTTAGACTTTCTCGGAACTGCTTCAAATCAACTAGATATCTTTGTGCTGTAAATCTCCCAACAGCCAAACGCAAAAGCAGCAAACATCTCGCTGTATGTCCCACATCCAAAGTGCCAAGAGAGAGCTTGCTCTCCCTGTCTTTGAGTACTGTTTTCGCTGTGCCGGTTACCTCTTTGCTAACATTCTCTTCAGCGCTGCAGGGAAACCAGGAACCACGTGGAGAAGGCACCCACACTGAAAGTGCCTGGAGGGAACATTGGGGCTTCTTCTCAGTGTCTCTGACATAGGGTTTCACTGTCCCGGGAAAGTCTCTGCTAACACCCTGCAGAGCGCTGTGCCCAATCTACAGAAACGTCTTGCGGTATCTCCTACAGGGAAAGTGCCAGGAGGGAACTGTCCATCTTGTTCTCAGTGTCTCTGAGAATTGCTCTGATTATCCCTGTGACCTCTTTGCTAAGACTCTCCAGAGAGCCGTCCTCAAAACCAACACACATCTTGACATATCTCCCTCATTGATCGCAGTGTCTCCAGGAACGGCATTCAAGGAGCCAGGAACTTTTCTCCCTACACTGTCCATTGAGTTGTCCTCAAAACCAATATACATCCTGCTATATCTCCCACATGGAAAGTGCCAGGAGGGAGAAGTGGCGATTATGTTTAGACTTTCTCGGAACTGCTTCAAATCAACTAGATATCTTTGTGCTGTAAATCTCCCAACAGCCAAACGCAAAAGCAGCAAACATCTCGCTGTATGTCCCACATCCAAAGTGCCAAGAGAGAGCTTGCTCTCCCTCTCTTTGAGTACTGTTTTCACTGTGCCGGTTACCTCTTTGCTAACATTCTCTTCAGCGCTGCAGGGAAACCAGGAACCACGTGGAGAAGGCACCCACACTGAAAGTGCCTGGAGGGAACATTGGGGCTTCTTCTCAGTGTCTCTGACATAGGGTTTCACTGTCCCGGGAAAGTCTCTGCTAACACCCTGCAGAGCGCTGTGCCCAATCTACAGAAACGTCTTGCGGTATCTCCTACAGGGAAAGTGCCAGGAGGGAACTGTCCATCTTGTTCTCAGTGTCTCTGAGAATTGCTCTGATTATCCCTGTGACCTCTTTGCTAAGACTCTCCAGAGAGCCGTCCTCAAAACCAACACACATCTTGACATATCTCCCACATTGATCGCAGTGTCTCCAGGAACGGCATTCAAGGAGCCAGGAACTTTTCTCCCTACACTGTCCATTGAGTTGTCCTCAAAACCAATATACATCCTGCTATATCTCCCACATGGAAAGTGCCAGGAGGGAGAAGTGGCGATTATGTTTAGACTTTCTCGGAACTGCTTCAAATCAACTAGATATCTTTGTGCTGTAAATCTCCCAACAGCCAAACGCAAAAGCAGCAAACATCTCGCTGTATGTCCCACATCCAAAGTGCCAAGAGAGAGCTTGCTCTCCCTGTCTTTGAGTACTGTTTTCGCTGTGCCGGTTACCTCTTTGCTAACATTCTCTTCAGCGCTGCAGGGAAACCAGGAACCACGTGGAGAAGGCACCCACACTGAAAGTGCCTGGAGGGAACATTGGGGCTTCTTCTCAGTGTCTCTGACATAGGGTTTCACTGTCCCGGGAAAGTCTCTGCTAACACCCTGCAGAGCGCTGTGCCCAATCTACAGAAACGTCTTGCGGTATCTCCTACAGGGAAAGTGCCAGGAGGGAACTGTCCATCTTGTTCTCAGTGTCTCTGAGAATTGCTCTGATTATCCCTGTGACCTCTTTGCTAAGACTCTCCAGAGAGCCGTCCTCAAAACCAACACACATCTTGACATATCTCCCACATTGATCGCAGTGTCTCCAGGAACGGCATTCAAGGAGCCAGGAACTTTTCTCCCTACACTGTCCATTGAGTTGTCCTCAAAACCAATATACATCCTGCTATATCTCCCACATGGAAAGTGCCAGGAGGGAGAAGTGGCGATTATGTTTAGACTTTCTCGGAACTGCTTCAAATCAACTAGATATCTTTGTGCTGTAAATCTCCCAACAGCCAAACGCAAAAGCAGCAAACATCTCGCTGTATGTCCCACATCCAAAGTGCCAAGAGAGAGCTTGCTCTCCCTGTCTTTGAGTACTGTTTTCGCTGTGCCGGTTACCTCTTTGCTAACATTCTCTTCAGCGCTGCAGGGAAACCAGGAACCACGTGGAGAAGGCACCCACACTGAAAGTGCCTGGAGGGAACATTGGGGCTTCTTCTCAGTGTCTCTGACATAGGGTTTCACTGTCCCGGGAAAGTCTCTGCTAACACCCTGCAGAGCGCTGTGCCCAATCTACAGAAACGTCTTGCGGTATCTCCTACAGGGAAAGTGCCAGGAGGGAACTGTCCATCTTGTTCTCAGTGTCTCTGAGAATTGCTCTGATTATCCCTGTGACCTCTTTGCTAAGACTCTCCAGAGAGCCGTCCTCAAAACAAACACACATCTTGACATATGTCCCACATTGATCGCAGTGTCTCCAGGAACGGCATTCAAGGAGCCAGGAACTTTTCTCCCTACACTGTCCATTGAGTTGTCCTCAAAACCAATATACATCCTGCTATATCTCCCACATGGAAAGTGCCAGGAGGGAGAAGTGGCGATTATGTTTAGACTTTCTCGGAACTGCTTCAAATCAACTAGATATCTTTGTGCTGTAAATCTCTCAACAGCCAAACGCAAAAGCAGCAAACATCTCGCTGTATGTCCCACATCCAAAGTGCCAAGAGAGAGCTTGCTCTCCCTGTCTTTGAGTACTGTTTTCGCTGTGCCGGTTACCTCTTTGCTAACATTCTCTTCAGCGCTGCAGGGAAACCAGGAACCACGTGGAGAAGGCACCCACACTGAAAGTGCCTGGAGGGAACATTGGGGCTTCTTCTCAGTGTCTCTGACATAGGGTTTCACTGTCCCGGGAAAGTCTCTGCTAACACCCTGCAGAGCGCTGTGCCCAATCTACAGAAACGTCTTGCGGTATCTCCTACAGGGAAAGTGCCAGGAGGGAACTGTCCATCTTGTTCTCAGTGTCTCTGAGAATTGCTCTGATTATCCCTGTGACCTCTTTGCTAAGACTCTCCAGAGAGCCGTCCTCAAAACAAACACACATCTTGACATATCTCCCACATTGATCGCAGTGTCTCCAGGAACGGCATTCAAGGAGCCAGGAACTTTTCTCCCTACACTGTCCATTGAGTTGTCCTCAAAACCAATATACATCCTGCTATATCTCCCACATGGAAAGTGCCAGGAGGGAGAAGTGGCGATTATGTTTAGACTTTCTCGGAACTGCTTCAAATCAACTAGATATCTTTGTGCTGTAAATCTCCCAACAGCCAAACGCAAAAGCAGCAAACATCTCGCTGTATGTCCCACATCCAAAGTGCCAAGAGAGAGCTTGCTCTCCCTCTCTTTGAGTACTGTTTTCGCTGTGCCGGTTACCTCTTTGCTAACATTCTCTTCAGCGCTGCAGGGAAACCAGGAACCACGTGGAGAAGGCACCCACACTGAAAGTGCCTGGAGGGAACATTGGGGCTTCTTCTCAGTGTCTCTGACATAGGGTTTCACTGTCCCGGGAAAGTCTCTGCTAACACCCTGCAGAGCGCTGTGCCCAATCTACAGAAACGTCTTGCGGTATCTCCTACAGGGAAAGTGCCAGGAGGGAACTGTCCATCTTGTTCTCAGTGTCTCTGAGAATTGCTCTGATTATCCCTGTGACCTCTTTGCTAAGACTCTCCAGAGAGCCGTCCTCAAAACAAACACACATCTTGACATATCTCCCACATTGATCGCAGTGTCTCCAGGAACGGCATTCAAGGAGCCAGGAACTTTTCTCCCTACACTGTCCATTGAGTTGTCCTCAAAACCAATATACATCCTGCTATATCTCCCACATGGAAAGTGCCAGGAGGGAGAAGTGGCGATTATGTTTAGACTTTCTCGGAACTGCTTCAAATCAACTAGATATCTTTGTGCTGTAAATCTCCCAACAGCCAAACGCAAAAGCAGCAAACATCTCGCTGTATGTCCCACATCCAAAGTGCCAAGAGAGAGCTTGCTCTCCCTGTCTTTGAGTACTGTTTTCGCTGTGCCGGTTACCTCTTTGCTAACATTCTCTTCAGCGCTGCAGGGAAACCAGGAACCACGTGGAGAAGGCACCCACACTGAAAGTGCCTGGAGGGAACATTGGGGCTTCTTCTCAGTGTCTCTGACATAGGGTTTCACTGTCCCGGGAAAGTCTCTGCTAACACCCTGCAGAGCGCTGTGCCCAATCTACAGAAACGTCTTGCGGTATCTCCTACAGGGAAAGTGCCAGGAGGGAACTGTCCATCTTGTTCTCAGTGTCTCTGAGAATTGCTCTGATTATCCCTGTGACCTCTTTGCTAAGACTCTCCAGAGAGCCGTCCTCAAAACCAACACACATCTTGACATATCTCCCTCATTGATCGCAGTGTCTCCAGGAACGGCATTCAAGGAGCCAGGAACTTTTCTCCCTACACTGTCCATTGAGTTGTCCTCAAAACCAATATACATCCTGCTATATCTCCCACATGGAAAGTGCCAGGAGGGAGAAGTGGCGATTATGTTTAGACTTTCTCGGAACTGCTTCAAATCAACTAGATATCTTTGTGCTGTAAATCTCCCAACAGCCAAACGCAAAAGCAGCAAACATCTCGCTGTATGTCCCACATCCAAAGTGCCAAGAGAGAGCTTGCTCTCCCTGTCTTTGAGTACTGTTTTCGCTGTGCCGGTTACCTCTTTGCTAACATTCTCTTCAGCGCTGCAGGGAAACCAGGAACCACGTGGAGAAGGCACCCACACTGAAAGTGCCTGGAGGGAACATTGGGGCTTCTTCTCAGTGTCTCTGACATAGGGTTTCACTGTCCCGGGAAAGTCTCTGCTAACACCCTGCAGAGCGCTGTGCCCAATCTACAGAAACGTCTTGCGGTATCTCCTACAGGGAAAGTGCCAGGAGGGAACTGTCCATCTTGTTCTCAGTGTCTCTGAGAATTGCTCTGATTATCCCTGTGACCTCTTTGCTAAGACTCTCCAGAGAGCCGTCCTCAAAACCAACACACATCTTGACATATCTCCCTCATTGATCGCAGTGTCTCCAGGAACGGCATTCAAGGAGCCAGGAACTTTTCTCCCTACACTGTCCATTGAGTTGTCCTCAAAACCAATATACATCCTGCTATATCTCCCACATGGAAAGTGCCAGGAGGGAGAAGTGGCGATTATGTTTAGACTTTCTCGGAACTGCTTCAAATCAACTAGATATCTTTGTGCTGTAAATCTCCCAACAGCCAAACGCAAAAGCAGCAAACATCTCGCTGTATGTCCCACATCCAAAGTGCCAAGAGAGAGCTTGCTCTCCCTGTCTTTGAGTACTGTTTTCGCTGTGCCGGTTACCTCTTTGCTAACATTCTCTTCAGCGCTGCAGGGAAACCAGGAACCACGTGGAGAAGGCACCCACACTGAAAGTGCCTGGAGGGAACATTGGGGCTTCTTCTCAGTGTCTCTGACATAGGGTTTCACTGTCCCGGGAAAGTCTCTGCTAACACCCTGCAGAGCGCTGTGCCCAATCTACAGAAACGTCTTGCGGTATCTCCTACAGGGAAAGTGCCAGGAGGGAACTGTCCATCTTGTTCTCAGTGTCTCTGAGAATTGCTCTGATTATCCCTGTGACCTCTTTGCTAAGACTCTCCAGAGAGCCGTCCTCAAAACCAACACACATCTTGACATATCTCCCACATTGATCGCAGTGTCTCCAGGAACGGCATTCAAGGAGCCAGGAACTTTTCTCCCTACACTGTCCATTGAGTTGTCCTCAAAACCAATATACATCCTGCTATATCTCCCACATGGAAAGTGCCAGGAGGGAGAAGTGGCGATTATGTTTAGACTTTCTCGGAACTGCTTCAAATCAACTAGATATCTTTGTGCTGTAAATCTCTCAACAGCCAAACGCAAAAGCAGCAAACATCTCGCTGTATGTCCCACATCCAAAGTGCCAAGAGAGAGCTTGCTCTCCCTGTCTTTGAGTACTGTTTTCGCTGTGCCGGTTACCTCTTTGCTAACATTCTCTTCAGCGCTGCAGGGAAACCAGGAACCACGTGGAGAAGGCACCCACACTGAAAGTGCCTGGAGGGAACATTGGGGCTTCTTCTCAGTGTCTCTGACATAGGGTTTCACTGTCCCGGGAAAGTCTCTGCTAACACCCTGCAGAGCGCTGTGCCCAATCTACAGAAACGTCTTGCGGTATCTCCTACAGGGAAAGTGCCAGGAGGGAACTGTCCATCTTGTTCTCAGTGTCTCTGAGAATTGCTCTGATTATCCCTGTGACCTCTTTGCTAAGACTCTCCAGAGAGCCGTCCTCAAAACAAACACACATCTTGACATATCTCCCACATTGATCGCAGTGTCTCCAGGAACGGCATTCAAGGAGCCAGGAACTTTTCTCCCTACACTGTCCATTGAGTTGTCCTCAAAACCAATATACATCCTGCTATATCTCCCACATGGAAAGTGCCAGGAGGGAGAAGTGGCGATTATGTTTAGACTTTCTCGGAACTGCTTCAAATCAACTAGATATCTTTGTGCTGTAAATCTCCCAACAGCCAAACGCAAAAGCAGCAAACATCTCGCTGTATGTCCCACATCCAAAGTGCCAAGAGAGAGCTTGCTCTCCCTCTCTTTGAGTACTGTTTTCGCTGTGCCGGTTACCTCTTTGCTAACATTCTCTTCAGCGCTGCAGGGAAACCAGGAACCACGTGGAGAAGGCACCCACACTGAAAGTGCCTGGAGGGAACATTGGGGCTTCTTCTCAGTGTCTCTGACATAGGGTTTCACTGTCCCGGGAAAGTCTCTGCTAACACCCTGCAGAGCGCTGTGCCCAATCTACAGAAACGTCTTGCGGTATCTCCTACAGGGAAAGTGCCAGGAGGGAACTGTCCATCTTGTTCTCAGTGTCTCTGAGAATTGCTCTGATTATCCCTGTGACCTCTTTGCTAAGACTCTCCAGAGAGCCGTCCTCAAAACAAACACACATCTTGACATATCTCCCACATTGATCGCAGTGTCTCCAGGAACGGCATTCAAGGAGCCAGGAACTTTTCTCCCTACACTGTCCATTGAGTTGTCCTCAAAACCAATATACATCCTGCTATATCTCCCACATGGAAAGTGCCAGGAGGGAGAAGTGGCGATTATGTTTAGACTTTCTCGGAACTGCTTCAAATCAACTAGATATCTTTGTGCTGTAAATCTCCCAACAGCCAAACGCAAAAGCAGCAAACATCTCGCTGTATGTCCCACATCCAAAGTGCCAAGAGAGAGCTTGCTCTCCCTGTCTTTGAGTACTGTTTTCGCTGTGCCGGTTACCTCTTTGCTAACATTCTCTTCAGCGCTGCAGGGAAACCAGGAACCACGTGGAGAAGGCACCCACACTGAAAGTGCCTGGAGGGAACATTGGGGCTTCTTCTCAGTGTCTCTGACATAGGGTTTCACTGTCCCGGGAAAGTCTCTGCTAACACCCTGCAGAGCGCTGTGCCCAATCTACAGAAACGTCTTGCGGTATCTCCTACAGGGAAAGTGCCAGGAGGGAACTGTCCATCTTGTTCTCAGTGTCTCTGAGAATTGCTCTGATTATCCCTGTGACCTCTTTGCTAAGACTCTCCAGAGAGCCGTCCTCAAAACCAACACACATCTTGACATATCTCCCTCATTGATCGCAGTGTCTCCAGGAACGGCATTCAAGGAGCCAGGAACTTTTCTCCCTACACTGTCCATTGAGTTGTCCTCAAAACCAATATACATCCTGCTATATCTCCCACATGGAAAGTGCCAGGAGGGAGAAGTGGCGATTATGTTTAGACTTTCTCGGAACTGCTTCAAATCAACTAGATATCTTTGTGCTGTAAATCTCCCAACAGCCAAACGCAAAAGCAGCAAACATCTCGCTGTATGTCCCACATCCAAAGTGCCAAGAGAGAGCTTGCTCTCCCTGTCTTTGAGTACTGTTTTCGCTGTGCCGGTTACCTCTTTGCTAACATTCTCTTCAGCGCTGCAGGGAAACCAGGAACCACGTGGAGAAGGCACCCACACTGAAAGTGCCTGGAGGGAACATTGGGGCTTCTTCTCAGTGTCTCTGACATAGGGTTTCACTGTCCCGGGAAAGTCTCTGCTAACACCCTGCAGAGCGCTGTGCCCAATCTACAGAAACGTCTTGCGGTATCTCCTACAGGGAAAGTGCCAGGAGGGAACTGTCCATCTTGTTCTCAGTGTCTCTGAGAATTGCTCTGATTATCCCTGTGACCTCTTTGCTAAGACTCTCCAGAGAGCCGTCCTCAAAACCAACACACATCTTGACATATCTCCCTCATTGATCGCAGTGTCTCCAGGAACGGCATTCAAGGAGCCAGGAACTTTTCTCCCTACACTGTCCATTGAGTTGTCCTCAAAACCAATATACATCCTGCTATATCTCCCACATGGAAAGTGCCAGGAGGGAGAAGTGGCGATTATGTTTAGACTTTCTCGGAACTGCTTCAAATCAACTAGATATCTTTGTGCTGTAAATCTCCCAACAGCCAAACGCAAAAGCAGCAAACATCTCGCTGTATGTCCCACATCCAAAGTGCCAAGAGAGAGCTTGCTCTCCCTCTCTTTGAGTACTGTTTTCACTGTGCCGGTTACCTCTTTGCTAACATTCTCTTCAGCGCTGCAGGGAAACCAGGAACCACGTGGAGAAGGCACCCACACTGAAAGTGCCTGGAGGGAACATTGGGGCTTCTTCTCAGTGTCTCTGACATAGGGTTTCACTGTCCCGGGAAAGTCTCTGCTAACACCCTGCAGAGCGCTGTGCCCAATCTACAGAAACGTCTTGCGGTATCTCCTACAGGGAAAGTGCCAGGAGGGAACTGTCCATCTTGTTCTCAGTGTCTCTGAGAATTGCTCTGATTATCCCTGTGACCTCTTTGCTAAGACTCTCCAGAGAGCCGTCCTCAAAACCAACACACATCTTGACATATCTCCCACATTGATCGCAGTGTCTCCAGGAACGGCATTCAAGGAGCCAGGAACTTTTCTCCCTACACTGTCCATTGAGTTGTCCTCAAAACCAATATACATCCTGCTATATCTCCCACATGGAAAGTGCCAGGAGGGAGAAGTGGCGATTATGTTTAGACTTTCTCGGAACTGCTTCAAATCAACTAGATATCTTTGTGCTGTAAATCTCCCAACAGCCAAACGCAAAAGCAGCAAACATCTCGCTGTATGTCCCACATCCAAAGTGCCAAGAGAGAGCTTGCTCTCCCTGTCTTTGAGTACTGTTTTCGCTGTGCCGGTTACCTCTTTGCTAACATTCTCTTCAGCGCTGCAGGGAAACCAGGAACCACGTGGAGAAGGCACCCACACTGAAAGTGCCTGGAGGGAACATTGGGGCTTCTTCTCAGTGTCTCTGACATAGGGTTTCACTGTCCCGGGAAAGTCTCTGCTAACACCCTGCAGAGCGCTGTGCCCAATCTACAGAAACGTCTTGCGGTATCTCCTACAGGGAAAGTGCCAGGAGGGAACTGTCCATCTTGTTCTCAGTGTCTCTGAGAATTGCTCTGATTATCCCTGTGACCTCTTTGCTAAGACTCTCCAGAGAGCCGTCCTCAAAACCAACACACATCTTGACATATCTCCCACATTGATCGCAGTGTCTCCAGGAACGGCATTCAAGGAGCCAGGAACTTTTCTCCCTACACTGTCCATTGAGTTGTCCTCAAAACCAATATACATCCTGCTATATCTCCCACATGGAAAGTGCCAGGAGGGAGAAGTGGCGATTATGTTTAGACTTTCTCGGAACTGCTTCAAATCAACTAGATATCTTTGTGCTGTAAATCTCCCAACAGCCAAACGCAAAAGCAGCAAACATCTCGCTGTATGTCCCACATCCAAAGTGCCAAGAGAGAGCTTGCTCTCCCTCTCTTTGAGTACTGTTTTCACTGTGCCGGTTACCTCTTTGCTAACATTCTCTTCAGCGCTGCAGGGAAACCAGGAACCACGTGGAGAAGGCACCCACACTGAAAGTGCCTGGAGGGAACATTGGGGCTTCTTCTCAGTGTCTCTGACATAGGGTTTCACTGTCCCGGGAAAGTCTCTGCTAACACCCTGCAGAGCGCTGTGCCCAATCTACAGAAACGTCTTGCGGTATCTCCTACAGGGAAAGTGCCAGGAGGGAACTGTCCATCTTGTTCTCAGTGTCTCTGAGAATTGCTCTGATTATCCCTGTGACCTCTTTGCTAAGACTCTCCAGAGAGCCGTCCTCAAAACCAACACACATCTTGATATATCTCCCACATTGATCGCAGTGTCTCCAGGAACGGCATTCAAGGAGCCAGGAACTTTTCTCCCTACACTGTCCATTGAGTTGTCCTCAAAACCAATATACATCCTGCTATATCTCCCACATGGAAAGTGCCAGGAGGGAGAAGTGGCGATTATGTTTAGACTTTCTCGGAACTGCTTCAAATCAACTAGATATCTTTGTGCTGTAAATCTCCCAACAGCCAAACGCAAAAGCAGCAAACATCTCGCTGTATGTCCCACATCCAAAGTGCCAAGAGAGAGCTTGCTCTCCCTCTCTTTGAGTACTGTTTTCGCTGTGCCGGTTACCTCTTTGCTAACATTCTCTTCAGCGCTGCAGGGAAACCAGGAACCACGTGGAGAAGGCACCCACACTGAAAGTGCCTGGAGGGAACATTGGGGCTTCTTCTCAGTGTCTCTGACATAGGGTTTCACTGTCCCGGGAAAGTCTCTGCTAACACCCTGCAGAGCGCTGTGCCCAATCTACAGAAACGTCTTGCGGTATCTCCTACAGGGAAAGTGCCAGGAGGGAACTGTCCATCTTGTTCTCAGTGTCTCTGAGAATTGCTCTGATTATCCCTGTGACCTCTTTGCTAAGACTCTCCAGAGAGCCGTCCTCAAAACAAACACACATCTTGACATATCTCCCACATTGATCGCAGTGTCTCCAGGAACGGCATTCAAGGAGCCAGGAACTTTTCTCCCTACACTGTCCATTGAGTTGTCCTCAAAACCAATATACATCCTGCTATATCTCCCACATGGAAAGTGCCAGGAGGGAGAAGTGGCGATTATGTTTAGACTTTCTCGGAACTGCTTCAAATCAACTAGATATCTTTGTGCTGTAAATCTCCCAACAGCCAAACGCAAAAGCAGCAAACATCTCGCTGTATGTCCCACATCCAAAGTGCCAAGAGAGAGCTTGCTCTCCCTGTCTTTGAGTACTGTTTTCGCTGTGCCGGTTACCTCTTTGCTAACATTCTCTTCAGCGCTGCAGGGAAACCAGGAACCACGTGGAGAAGGCACCCACACTGAAAGTGCCTGGAGGGAACATTGGGGCTTCTTCTCAGTGTCTCTGACATAGGGTTTCACTGTCCCGGGAAAGTCTCTGCTAACACCCTGCAGAGCGCTGTGCCCAATCTACAGAAACGTCTTGCGGTATCTCCTACAGGGAAAGTGCCAGGAGGGAATTGTCGAGCTTGTTCTCAGTGTCTCTGAGAATTGCTCTGATTATCCCTGTGACCTCTTTGCTAAGACTCTCCAGAGAGCCGTCCTCAAAACCAACACACATCTTGACATATCTCCCACATTGATCGCAGTGTCTCCAGGAACGGCATTCAAGGAGCCAGGAACTTTTCTCCCTACACTGTCCATTGAGTTGTCCTCAAAACCAATATACATCCTGCTATATCTCCCACATGGAAAGTGCCAGGAGGGAGAAGTGGCGATTATGTTTAGACTTTCTCGGAACTGCTTCAAATCAACTAGATATCTTTGTGCTGTAAATCTCCCAACAGCCAAACGCAAAAGCAGCAAACATCTCGCTGTATGTCCCACATCCAAAGTGCCAAGAGAGAGCTTGCTCTCCCTGTCTTTGAGTACTGTTTTCGCTGTGCCGGTTACCTCTTTGCTAACATTCTCTTCAGCGCTGCAGGGAAACCAGGAACCACGTGGAGAAGGCACCCACACTGAAAGTGCCTGGAGGGAACATTGGGGCTTCTTCTCAGTGTCTCTGACATAGGGTTTCACTGTCCCGGGAAAGTCTCTGCTAACACCCTGCAGAGCGCTGTGCCCAATCTACAGAAACGTCTTGCGGTATCTCCTACAGGGAAAGTGCCAGGAGGGAATTGTCGAGCTTGTTCTCAGTGTCTCTGAGAATTGCTCTGATTATCCCTGTGACCTCTTTGCTAAGACTCTCCAGAGAGCCGTCCTCAAAACCAACACACATCTTGACATATCTCCCTCATTGATCGCAGTGTCTCCAGGAACGGCATTCAAGGAGCCAGGAACTTTTCTCCCTACACTGTCCATTGAGTTGTCCTCAAAACCAATATACATCCTGCTATATCTCCCACATGGAAAGTGCCAGGAGGGAGAAGTGGCGATTATGTTTAGACTTTCTCGGAACTGCTTCAAATCAACTAGATATCTTTGTGCTGTAAATCTCCCAACAGCCAAACGCAAAAGCAGCAAACATCTCGCTGTATGTCCCACATCCAAAGTGCCAAGAGAGAGCTTGCTCTCCCTCTCTTTGAGTACTGTTTTCACTGTCCCGGTTACCTCTTTGCTAACATTCTCTTCAGCGCTGCAGGGAAACCAGGAACCACGTGGAGAAGGCACCCACACTGAAAGTGCCTGGAGGGAACATTGGGGCTTCTTCTCAGTGTCTCTGACATAGGGTTTCACTGTCCCGGGAAAGTCTCTGCTAACACCCTGCAGAGCGCTGTGCCCAATCTGCAGAAACGTCTTGCGGTATCTCCTACAGGGAAAGTGCCAGGAGGGAACTGTCCATCTTGTTCTCAGTGTCTCTGAGAATTGCTCTGATTATCCCTGTGACCTCTTTGCTAAGACTCTCCAGAGAGCCGTCCTCAAAACCAACACACATCTTGACATATCTCCCACATTGATCGCAGTGTCTCCAGGAACGGCATTCAAGGAGCCAGGAACTTTTCTCCCTACACTGTCCATTGAGTTGTCCTCAAAACCAATATACATCCTGCTATATCTCCCACATGGAAAGTGCCAGGAGGGAGAAGTGGCGATTATGTTTAGACTTTCTCGGAACTGCTTCAAATCAACTAGATATCTTTGTGCTGTAAATCTCCCAACAGCCAAACGCAAAAGCAGCAAACATCTCGCTGTATGTCCCACATCCAAAGTGCCAAGAGAGAGCTTGCTCTCCCTCTCTTTGAGTACTGTTTTCGCTGTGCCGGTTACCTCTTTGCTAACATTCTCTTCAGCGCTGCAGGGAAACCAGGAACCACGTGGAGAAGGCACCCACACTGAAAGTGCCTGGAGGGAACATTGGGGCTTCTTCTCAGTGTCTCTGACATAGGGTTTCACTGTCCCGGGAAAGTCTCTGCTAACACCCTGCAGAGCGCTGTGCCCAATCTACAGAAACGTCTTGCGGTATCTCCTACAGGGAAAGTGCCAGGAGGGAACTGTCCATCTTGTTCTCAGTGTCTCTGAGAATTGCTCTGATTATCCCTGTGACCTCTTTGCTAAGACTCTCCAGAGAGCCGTCCTCAAAACCAACACACATCTTGACATATGTCCCACATTGATCGCAGTGTCTCCAGGAACGGCATTCAAGGAGCCAGGAACTTTTCTCCCTACACTGTCCATTGAGTTGTCCTCAAAACCAATATACATCCTGCTATATCTCCCACATGGAAAGTGCCAGGAGGGAGAAGTGGCGATTATGTTTAGACTTTCTCGGAACTGCTTCAAATCAACTAGATATCTTTGTGCTGTAAATCTCCCAACAGCCAAACGCAAAAGCAGCAAACATCTCGCTGTATGTCCCACATCCAAAGTGCCAAGAGAGAGCTTGCTCTCCCTGTCTTTGAGTACTGTTTTCGCTGTGCCGGTTACCTCTTTGCTAACATTCTCTTCAGCGCTGCAGGGAAACCAGGAACCACGTGGAGAAGGCACCCACACTGAAAGTGCCTGGAGGGAACATTGGGGCTTCTTCTCAGTGTCTCTGACATAGGGTTTCACTGTCCCGGGAAAGTCTCTGCTAACACCCTGCAGAGCGCTGTGCCCAATCTACAGAAACGTCTTGCGGTATCTCCTACAGGGAAAGTGCCAGGAGGGAATTGTAGAGCTTGTTCTCAGTGTCTCTGAGAATTGCTCTGATTATCCCTGTGACCTCTTTGCTAAGACTCTCCAGAGAGCCGTCCTCAAAACCAACACACATCTTGACATATCTCCCACATTGATCGCAGTGTCTCCAGGAACGGCATTCAAGGAGCCAGGAACTTTTCTCCCTACACTGTCCATTGAGTTGTCCTCAAAACCAATATACATCCTGCTATATCTCCCACATGGAAAGTGCCAGGAGGGAGAAGTGGCGATTATGTTTAGACTTTCTCGGAACTGCTTCAAATCAACTAGATATCTTTGTGCTGTAAATCTCCCAACAGCCAAACGCAAAAGCAGCAAACATCTCGCTGTATGTCCCACATCCAAAGTGCCAAGAGAGAGCTTGCTCTCCCTCTCTTTGAGTACTGTTTTCACTGTCCCGGTTACCTCTTTGCTAACATTCTCTTCAGCGCTGCAGGGAAACCAGGAACCACGTGGAGAAGGCACCCACACTGAAAGTGCCTGGAGGGAACATTGGGGCTTCTTCTCAGTGTCTCTGACATAGGGTTTCACTGTCCCGGGAAAGTCTCTGCTAACACCCTGCAGAGCGCTGTGCCCAATCTACAGAAACGTCTTGCGGTATCTCCTACAGGGAAAGTGCCAGGAGGGAACTGTCCATCTTGTTCTCAGTGTCTCTGAGAATTGCTCTGATTATCCCTGTGACCTCTTTGCTAAGACTCTCCAGAGAGCCGTCCTCAAAACCAACACACATCTTGACATATCTCCCACATTGATCGCAGTGTCTCCAGGAACGGCATTCAAGGAGCCAGGAACTTTTCTCCCTACACTGTCCATTGAGTTGTCCTCAAAACCAATATACATCCTGCTATATCTCCCACATGGAAAGTGCCAGGAGGGAGAAGTGGCGATTATGTTTAGACTTTCTCGGAACTGCTTCAAATCAACTAGATATCTTTGTGCTGTAAATCTCCCAACAGCCAAACGCAAAAGCAGCAAACATCTCGCTGTATGTCCCACATCCAAAGTGCCAAGAGAGAGCTTGCTCTCCCTGTCTTTGAGTACTGTTTTCGCTGTGCCGGTTACCTCTTTGCTAACATTCTCTTCAGCGCTGCAGGGAAACCAGGAACCACGTGGAGAAGGCACCCACACTGAAAGTGCCTGGAGGGAACATTGGGGCTTCTTCTCAGTGTCTCTGACATAGGGTTTCACTGTCCCGGGAAAGTCTCTGCTAACACCCTGCAGAGCGCTGTGCCCAATCTACAGAAACGTCTTGCGGTATCTCCTACAGGGAAAGTGCCAGGAGGGAATTGTCGAGCTTGTTCTCAGTGTCTCTGAGAATTGCTCTGATTATCCCTGTGACCTCTTTGCTAAGACTCTCCAGAGAGCCGTCCTCAAAACCAACACACATCTTGACATATCTCCCACATTGATCGCAGTGTCTCCAGGAACGGCATTCAAGGAGCCAGGAACTTTTCTCCCTACACTGTCCATTGAGTTGTCCTCAAAACCAATATACATCCTGCTATATCTCCCACATGGAAAGTGCCAGGAGGGAGAAGTGGCGATTATGTTTAGACTTTCTCGGAACTGCTTCAAATCAACTAGATATCTTTGTGCTGTAAATCTCCCAACAGCCAAACGCAAAAGCAGCAAACATCTCGCTGTATGTCCCACATCCAAAGTGCCAAGAGAGAGCTTGCTCTCCCTGTCTTTGAGTACTGTTTTCGCTGTGCCGGTTACCTCTTTGCTAACATTCTCTTCAGCGCTGCAGGGAAACCAGGAACCACGTGGAGAAGGCACCCACACTGAAAGTGCCTGGAGGGAACATTGGGGCTTCTTCTCAGTGTCTCTGACATAGGGTTTCACTGTCCCGGGAAAGTCTCTGCTAACACCCTGCAGAGCGCTGTGCCCAATCTACAGAAACGTCTTGCGGTATCTCCTACAGGGAAAGTGCCAGGAGGGAATTGTCGAGCTTGTTCTCAGTGTCTCTGAGAATTGCTCTGATTATCCCTGTGACCTCTTTGCTAAGACTCTCCAGAGAGCCGTCCTCAAAACAAACACACATCTTGACATATCTCCCTCATTGATCGCAGTGTCTCCAGGAACGGCATTCAAGGAGCCAGGAACTTTTCTCCCTACACTGTCCATTGAGTTGTCCTCAAAACCAATATACATCCTGCTATATCTCCCACATGGAAAGTGCCAGGAGGGAGAAGTGGCGATTACGTTTAGACTTTCTCGGAACTGCTTCAAATCAACTAGATATCTTTGTGCTGTAAATCTCCCAACAGCCAAACGCAAAAGCAGCAAACATCTCGCTGTATGTCCCACATCCAAAGTGCCAAGAGAGAGCTTGCTCTCCCTCTCTTTGAGTACTGTTTTCACTGTCCCGGTTACCTCTTTGCTAACATTCTCTTCAGCGCTGCAGGGAAACCAGGAACCACGTGGAGAAGGCACCCACACTGAAAGTGCCTGGAGGGAACATTGGGGCTTCTTCTCAGTGTCTCTGACATAGGGTTTCACTGTCCCGGGAAAGTCTCTGCTAACACCCTGCAGAGCGCTGTGCCCAATCTGCAGAAACGTCTTGCGGTATCTCCTACAGGGAAAGTGCCAGGAGGGAACTGTCCATCTTGTTCTCAGTGTCTCTGAGAATTGCTCTGATTATCCCTGTGACCTCTTTGCTAAGACTCTCCAGAGAGCCGTCCTCAAAACCAACACACATCTTGACATATCTCCCACATTGATCGCAGTGTCTCCAGGAACGGCATTCAAGGAGCCAGGAACTTTTCTCCCTACACTGTCCATTGAGTTGTCCTCAAAACCAATATACATCCTGCTATATCTCCCACATGGAAAGTGCCAGGAGGGAGAAGTGGCGATTATGTTTAGACTTTCTCGGAACTGCTTCAAATCAACTAGATATCTTTGTGCTGTAAATCTCCCAACAGCCAAACGCAAAAGCAGCAAACATCTCGCTGTATGTCCCACATCCAAAGTGCCAAGAGAGAGCTTGCTCTCCCTCTCTTTGAGTACTGTTTTCACTGTGCCGGTTACCTCTTTGCTAACATTCTCTTCAGCGCTGCAGGGAAACCAGGAACCACGTGGAGAAGGCACCCACACTGAAAGTGCCTGGAGGGAACATTGGGGCTTCTTCTCAGTGTCTCTGACATAGGGTTTCACTGTCCCGGGAAAGTCTCTGCTAACACCCTGCAGAGCGCTGTGCCCAATCTACAGAAACGTCTTGCGGTATCTCCTACAGGGAAAGTGCCAGGAGGGAATTGTCGAGCTTGTTCTCAGTGTCTCTGAGAATTGCTCTGATTATCCCTGTGACCTCTTTGCTAAGACTCTCCAGAGAGCCGTCCTCAAAACCAACACACATCTTGACATATCTCCCACATTGATCGCAGTGTCTCCAGGAACGGCATTCAAGGAGCCAGGAACTTTTCTCCCTACACTGTCCATTGAGTTGTCCTCAAAACCAATATACATCCTGCTATATCTCCCACATGGAAAGTGCCAGGAGGGAGAAGTGGCGATTATGTTTAGACTTTCTCGGAACTGCTTCAAATCAACTAGATATCTTTGTGCTGTAAATCTCCCAACAGCCAAACGCAAAAGCAGCAAACATCTCGCTGTATGTCCCACATCCAAAGTGCCAAGAGAGAGCTTGCTCTCCCTCTCTTTGAGTACTGTTTTCGCTGTGCCGGTTACCTCTTTGCTAACATTCTCTTCAGCGCTGCAGGGAAACCAGGAACCACGTGGAGAAGGCACCCACACTGAAAGTGCCTGGAGGGAACATTGGGGCTTCTTCTCAGTGTCTCTGACATAGGGTTTCACTGTCCCGGGAAAGTCTCTGCTAACACCCTGCAGAGCGCTGTGCCCAATCTACAGAAACGTCTTGCGGTATCTCCTACAGGGAAAGTGCCAGGAGGGAACTGTCCATCTTGTTCTCAGTGTCTCTGAGAATTGCTCTGATTATCCCTGTGACCTCTTTGCTAAGACTCTCCAGAGAGCCGTCCTCAAAACAAACACACATCTTGACATATGTCCCACATTGATCGCAGTGTCTCCAGGAACGGCATTCAAGGAGCCAGGAACTTTTCTCCCTACACTGTCCATTGAGTTGTCCTCAAAACCAATATACATCCTGCTATATCTCCCACATGGAAAGTGCCAGGAGGGAGAAGTGGCGATTATGTTTAGACTTTCTCGGAACTGCTTCAAATCAACTAGATATCTTTGTGCTGTAAATCTCCCAACAGCCAAACGCAAAAGCAGCAAACATCTCGCTGTATGTCCCACATCCAAAGTGCCAAGAGAGAGCTTGCTCTCCCTGTCTTTGAGTACTGTTTTCACTGTCCCGGTTACCTCTTTGCTAACATTCTCTTCAGCGCTGCAGGGAAACCAGGAACCACGTGGAGAAGGCACCCACACTGAAAGTGCCTGGAGGGAACATTGGGGCTTCTTCTCAGTGTCTCTGACATAGGGTTTCACTGTCCCGGGAAAGTCTCTGCTAACACCCTGCAGAGCGCTGTGCCCAATCTACAGAAACGTCTTGCGGTATCTCCTACAGGGAAAGTGCCAGGAGGGAACTGTCCATCTTGTTCTCAGTGTCTCTGAGAATTGCTCTGATTATCCCTGTGACCTCTTTGCTAAGACTCTCCAGAGAGCCGTCCTCAAAACCAACACACATCTTGACATATCTCCCACATTGATCGCAGTGTCTCCAGGAACGGCATTCAAGGAGCCAGGAACTTTTCTCCCTACACTGTCCATTGAGTTGTCCTCAAAACCAATATACATCCTGCTATATCTCCCACATGGAAAGTGCCAGGAGGGAGAAGTGGCGATTATGTTTAGACTTTCTCGGAACTGCTTCAAATCAACTAGATATCTTTGTGCTGTAAATCTCCCAACAGCCAAACGCAAAAGCAGCAAACATCTCGCTGTATGTCCCACATCCAAAGTGCCAAGAGAGAGCTTGCTCTCCCTCTCTTTGAGTACTGTTTTCACTGTCCCGGTTACCTCTTTGCTAACATTCTCTTCAGCGCTGCAGGGAAACCAGGAACCACGTGGAGAAGGCACCCACACTGAAAGTGCCTGGAGGGAACATTGGGGCTTCTTCTCAGTGTCTCTGACATAGGGTTTCACTGTCCCGGGAAAGTCTCTGCTAACACCCTGCAGAGCGCTGTGCCCAATCTACAGAAACGTCTTGCGGTATCTCCTACAGGGAAAGTGCCAGGAGGGAACTGTCCATCTTGTTCTCAGTGTCTCTGAGAATTGCTCTGATTATCCCTGTGACCTCTTTGCTAAGACTCTCCAGAGAGCCGTCCTCAAAACAAACACACATCTTGACATATGTCCCACATTGATCGCAGTGTCTCCAGGAACGGCATTCAAGGAGCCAGGAACTTTTCTCCCTACACTGTCCATTGAGTTGTCCTCAAAACCAATATACATCCTGCTATATCTCCCACATGGAAAGTGCCAGGAGGGAGAAGTGGCGATTATGTTTAGACTTTCTCGGAACTGCTTCAAATCAACTAGATATCTTTGTGCTGTAAATCTCCCAACAGCCAAACGCAAAAGCAGCAAACATCTCGCTGTATGTCCCACATCCAAAGTGCCAAGAGAGAGCTTGCTCTCCCTGTCTTTGAGTACTGTTTTCGCTGTCCCGGTTACCTCTTTGCTAACATTCTCTTCAGCGCTGCAGGGAAACCAGGAACCACGTGGAGAAGGCACCCACACTGAAAGTGCCTGGAGGGAACATTGGGGCTTCTTCTCAGTGTCTCTGACATAGGGTTTCACTGTCCCGGGAAAGTCTCTGCTAACACCCTGCAGAGCGCTGTGCCCAATCTACAGAAACGTCTTGCGGTATCTCCTACAGGGAAAGTGCCAGGAGGGAATTGTCGAGCTTGTTCTCAGTGTCTCTGAGAATTGCTCTGATTATCCCTGTGACCTCTTTGCTAAGACTCTCCAGAGAGCCGTCCTCAAAACCAACACACATCTTGACATATCTCCCACATTGATCGCAGTGTCTCCAGGAACGGCATTCAAGGAGCCAGGAACTTTTCTCCCTACACTGTCCATTGAGTTGTCCTCAAAACCAATATACATCCTGCTATATCTCCCACATGGAAAGTGCCAGGAGGGAGAAGTGGCGATTATGTTTAGACTTTCTCGGAACTGCTTCAAATCAACTAGATATCTTTGTGCTGTAAATCTCCCAACAGCCAAACGCAAAAGCAGCAAACATCTCGCTGTATGTCCCACATCCAAAGTGCCAAGAGAGAGCTTGCTCTCCCTGTCTTTGAGTACTGTTTTCGCTGTGCCGGTTACCTCTTTGCTAACATTCTCTTCAGCGCTGCAGGGAAACCAGGAACCACGTGGAGAAGGCACCCACACTGAAAGTGCCTGGAGGGAACATTGGGGCTTCTTCTCAGTGTCTCTGACATAGGGTTTCACTGTCCCGGGAAAGTCTCTGCTAACACCCTGCAGAGCGCTGTGCCCAATCTACAGAAACGTCTTGCGGTATCTCCTACAGGGAAAGTGCCAGGAGGGAACTGTCCATCTTGTTCTCAGTGTCTCTGAGAATTGCTCTGATTATCCCTGTGACCTCTTTGCTAAGACTCTCCAGAGAGCCGTCCTCAAAACCAACACACATCTTGACATATCTCCCACATTGATCGCAGTGTCTCCAGGAACGGCATTCAAGGAGCCAGGAACTTTTCTCCCTACACTGTCCATTGAGTTGTCCTCAAAACCAATATACATCCTGCTATATCTCCCACATGGAAAGTGCCAGGAGGGAGAAGTGGCGATTATGTTTAGACTTTCTCGGAACTGCTTCAAATCAACTAGATATCTTTGTGCTGTAAATCTCCCAACAGCCAAACGCAAAAGCAGCAAACATCTCGCTGTATGTCCCACATCCAAAGTGCCAAGAGAGAGCTTGCTCTCCCTGTCTTTGAGTACTGTTTTCGCTGTGCCGGTTACCTCTTTGCTAACATTCTCTTCAGCGCTGCAGGGAAACCAGGAACCACGTGGAGAAGGCACCCACACTGAAAGTGCCTGGAGGGAACATTGGGGCTTCTTCTCAGTGTCTCTGACATAGGGTTTCACTGTCCCGGGAAAGTCTCTGCTAACACCCTGCAGAGCGCTGTGCCCAATCTACAGAAACGTCTTGCGGTATCTCCTACAGGGAAAGTGCCAGGAGGGAATTGTCGAGCTTGTTCTCAGTGTCTCTGAGAATTGCTCTGATTATCCCTGTGACCTCTTTGCTAAGACTCTCCAGAGAGCCGTCCTCAAAACCAACACACATCTTGACATATCTCCCTCATTGATCGCAGTGTCTCCAGGAACGGCATTCAAGGAGCCAGGAACTTTTCTCCCTACACTGTCCATTGAGTTGTCCTCAAAACCAATATACATCCTGCTATATCTCCCACATGGAAAGTGCCAGGAGGGAGAAGTGGCGATTATGTTTAGACTTTCTCGGAACTGCTTCAAATCAACTAGATATCTTTGTGCTGTAAATCTCCCAACAGCCAAACGCAAAAGCAGCAAACATCTCGCTGTATGTCCCACATCCAAAGTGCCAAGAGAGAGCTTGCTCTCCCTGTCTTTGAGTACTGTTTTCGCTGTGCCGGTTACCTCTTTGCTAACATTCTCTTCAGCGCTGCAGGGAAACCAGGAACCACGTGGAGAAGGCACCCACACTGAAAGTGCCTGGAGGGAACATTGGGGCTTCTTCTCAGTGTCTCTGACATAGGGTTTCACTGTCCCGGGAAAGTCTCTGCTAACACCCTGCAGAGCGCTGTGCCCAATCTACAGAAACGTCTTGCGGTATCTCCTACAGGGAAAGTGCCAGGAGGGAACTGTCCATCTTGTTCTCAGTGTCTCTGAGAATTGCTCTGATTATCCCTGTGACCTCTTTGCTAAGACTCTCCAGAGAGCCGTCCTCAAAACCAACACACATCTTGACATATCTCCCACATTGATCGCAGTGTCTCCAGGAACGGCATTCAAGGAGCCAGGAACTTTTCTCCCTACACTGTCCATTGAGTTGTCCTCAAAACCAATATACATCCTGCTATATCTCCCACATGGAAAGTGCCAGGAGGGAGAAGTGGCGATTATGTTTAGACTTTCTCGGAACTGCTTCAAATCAACTAGATATCTTTGTGCTGTAAATCTCCCAACAGCCAAACGCAAAAGCAGCAAACATCTCGCTGTATGTCCCACATCCAAAGTGCCAAGAGAGAGCTTGCTCTCCCTGTCTTTGAGTACTGTTTTCGCTGTGCCGGTTACCTCTTTGCTAACATTCTCTTCAGCGCTGCAGGGAAACCAGGAACCACGTGGAGAAGGCACCCACACTGAAAGTGCCTGGAGGGAACATTGGGGCTTCTTCTCAGTGTCTCTGACATAGGGTTTCACTGTCCCGGGAAAGTCTCTGCTAACACCCTGCAGAGCGCTGTGCCCAATCTACAGAAACGTCTTGCGGTATCTCCTACAGGGAAAGTGCCAGGAGGGAATTGTCGAGCTTGTTCTCAGTGTCTCTGAGAATTGCTCTGATTATCCCTGTGACCTCTTTGCTAAGACTCTCCAGAGAGCCGTCCTCAAAACCAACACACATCTTGACATATCTCCCACATTGATCGCAGTGTCTCCAGGAACGGCATTCAAGGAGCCAGGAACTTTTCTCCCTACACTGTCCATTGAGTTGTCCTCAAAACCAATATACATCCTGCTATATCTCCCACATGGAAAGTGCCAGGAGGGAGAAGTGGCGATTATGTTTAGACTTTCTCGGAACTGCTTCAAATCAACTAGATATCTTTGTGCTGTAAATCTCCCAACAGCCAAACGCAAAAGCAGCAAACATCTCGCTGTATGTCCCACATCCAAAGTGCCAAGAGAGAGCTTGCTCTCCCTGTCTTTGAGTACTGTTTTCGCTGTCCCGGTTACCTCTTTGCTAACATTCTCTTCAGCGCTGCAGGGAAACCAGGAACCACGTGGAGAAGGCACCCACACTGAAAGTGCCTGGAGGGAACATTGGGGCTTCTTCTCAGTGTCTCTGACATAGGGTTTCACTGTCCCGGGAAAGTCTCTGCTAACACCCTGCAGAGCGCTGTGCCCAATCTACAGAAACGTCTTGCGGTATCTCCTACAGGGAAAGTGCCAGGAGGGAACTGTCCATCTTGTTCTCAGTGTCTCTGAGAATTGCTCTGATTATCCCTGTGACCTCTTTGCTAAGACTCTCCAGAGAGCCGTCCTCAAAACCAACACACATCTTGACATATCTCCCACATTGATCGCAGTGTCTCCAGGAACGGCATTCAAGGAGCCAGGAACTTTTCTCCCTACACTGTCCATTGAGTTGTCCTCAAAACCAATATACATCCTGCTATATCTCCCACATGGAAAGTGCCAGGAGGGAGAAGTGGCGATTATGTTTAGACTTTCTCGGAACTGCTTCAAATCAACTAGATATCTTTGTGCTGTAAATCTCCCAACAGCCAAACGCAAAAGCAGCAAACATCTCGCTGTATGTCCCACATCCAAAGTGCCAAGAGAGAGCTTGCTCTCCCTGTCTTTGAGTACTGTTTTCGCTGTGCCGGTTACCTCTTTGCTAACATTCTCTTCAGCGCTGCAGGGAAACCAGGAACCACGTGGAGAAGGCACCCACACTGAAAGTGCCTGGAGGGAACATTGGGGCTTCTTCTCAGTGTCTCTGACATAGGGTTTCACTGTCCCGGGAAAGTCTCTGCTAACACCCTGCAGAGCGCTGTGCCCAATCTACAGAAACGTCTTGCGGTATCTCCTACAGGGAAAGTGCCAGGAGGGAATTGTCGAGCTTGTTCTCAGTGTCTCTGAGAATTGCTCTGATTATCCCTGTGACCTCTTTGCTAAGACTCTCCAGAGAGCCGTCCTCAAAACCAACACACATCTTGACATATCTCCCTCATTGATCGCAGTGTCTCCAGGAACGGCATTCAAGGAGCCAGGAACTTTTCTCCCTACACTGTCCATTGAGTTGTCCTCAAAACCAATATACATCCTGCTATATCTCCCACATGGAAAGTGCCAGGAGGGAGAAGTGGCGATTATGTTTAGACTTTCTCGGAACTGCTTCAAATCAACTAGATATCTTTGTGCTGTAAATCTCCCAACAGCCAAACGCAAAAGCAGCAAACATCTCGCTGTATGTCCCACATCCAAAGTGCCAAGAGAGAGCTTGCTCTCCCTGTCTTTGAGTACTGTTTTCGCTGTCCCGGTTACCTCTTTGCTAACATTCTCTTCAGCGCTGCAGTGAAAGCAGGAACCACGTGGAGAAGGCACCCACACTGAAAGTGCCTGGAGGGAACATTGGGGCTTCTTCTCAGTGTCTCTGACATAGGGTTTCACTGTCCCGGGAAAGTCTCTGCTAACACCCTGCAGAGCGCTGTGCCCAATCTACAGAAACGTCTTGCGGTATCTCCTACAGGGAAAGTGCCAGGAGGGAACTGTCCATCTTGTTCTCAGTGTCTCTGAGAATTGCTCTGATTATCCCTGTGACCTCTTTGCTAAGACTCTCCAGAGAGCCGTCCTCAAAACAAACACACATCTTGACATATCTCCCACATTGATCGCAGTGTCTCCAGGAACGGCATTCAAGGAGCCAGGAACTTTTCTCCCTACACTGTCCATTGAGTTGTCCTCAAAACCAATATACATCCTGCTATATCTCCCACATGGAAAGTGCCAGGAGGGAGAAGTGGCGATTATGTTTAGACTTTCTCGGAACTGCTTCAAATCAACTAGATATCTTTGTGCTGTAAATCTCCCAACAGCCAAACGCAAAAGCAGCAAACATCTCGCTGTATGTCCCACATCCAAAGTGCCAAGAGAGAGCTTGCTCTCCCTGTCTTTGAGTACTGTTTTCGCTGTGCCGGTTACCTCTTTGCTAACATTCTCTTCAGCGCTGCAGGGAAACCAGGAACCACGTGGAGAAGGCACCCACACTGAAAGTGCCTGGAGGGAACATTGGGGCTTCTTCTCAGTGTCTCTGACATAGGGTTTCACTGTCCCGGGAAAGTCTCTGCTAACACCCTGCAGAGCGCTGTGCCCAATCTACAGAAACGTCTTGCGGTATCTCCTACAGGGAAAGTGCCAGGAGGGAACTGTCCATCTTGTTCTCAGTGTCTCTGAGAATTGCTCTGATTATCCCTGTGACCTCTTTGCTAAGACTCTCCAGAGAGCCGTCCTCAAAACCAACACACATCTTGACATATCTCCCACATTGATCGCAGTGTCTCCAGGAACGGCATTCAAGGAGCCAGGAACTTTTCTCCCTACACTGTCCATTGAGTTGTCCTCAAAACCAATATACATCCTGCTATATCTCCCACATGGAAAGTGCCAGGAGGGAGAAGTGGCGATTATGTTTAGACTTTCTCGGAACTGCTTCAAATCAACTAGATATCTTTGTGCTGTAAATCTCCCAACAGCCAAACGCAAAAGCAGCAAACATCTCGCTGTATGTCCCACATCCAAAGTGCCAAGAGAGAGCTTGCTCTCCCTGTCTTTGAGTACTGTTTTCGCTGTGCCGGTTACCTCTTTGCTAACATTCTCTTCAGCGCTGCAGGGAAACCAGGAACCACGTGGAGAAGGCACCCACACTGAAAGTGCCTGGAGGGAACATTGGGGCTTCTTCTCAGTGTCTCTGACATAGGGTTTCACTGTCCCGGGAAAGTCTCTGCTAACACCCTGCAGAGCGCTGTGCCCAATCTACAGAAACGTCTTGCGGTATCTCCTACAGGGAAAGTGCCAGGAGGGAACTGTCCATCTTGTTCTCAGTGTCTCTGAGAATTGCTCTGATTATCCCTGTGACCTCTTTGCTAAGACTCTCCAGAGAGCCGTCCTCAAAACCAACACACATCTTGACATATCTCCCACATTGATCGCAGTGTCTCCAGGAACGGCATTCAAGGAGCCAGGAACTTTTCTCCCTACACTGTCCATTGAGTTGTCCTCAAAACCAATATACATCCTGCTATATCTCCCACATGGAAAGTGCCAGGAGGGAGAAGTGGCGATTATGTTTAGACTTTCTCGGAACTGCTTCAAATCAACTAGATATCTTTGTGCTGTAAATCTCCCAACAGCCAAACGCAAAAGCAGCAAACATCTCGCTGTATGTCCCACATCCAAAGTGCCAAGAGAGAGCTTGCTCTCCCTGTCTTTGAGTACTGTTTTCGCTGTGCCGGTTACCTCTTTGCTAACATTCTCTTCAGCGCTGCAGGGAAACCAGGAACCACGTGGAGAAGGCACCCACACTGAAAGTGCCTGGAGGGAACATTGGGGCTTCTTCTCAGTGTCTCTGACATAGGGTTTCACTGTCCCGGGAAAGTCTCTGCTAACACCCTGCAGAGCGCTGTGCCCAATCTACAGAAACGTCTTGCGGTATCTCCTACAGGGAAAGTGCCAGGAGGGAATTGTCGAGCTTGTTCTCAGTGTCTCTGAGAATTGCTCTGATTATCCCTGTGACCTCTTTGCTAAGACTCTCCAGAGAGCCGTCCTCAAAACCAACACACATCTTGACATATCTCCCACATTGATCGCAGTGTCTCCAGGAACGGCATTCAAGGAGCCAGGAACTTTTCTCCCTACACTGTCCATTGAGTTGTCCTCAAAACCAATATACATCCTGCTATATCTCCCACATGGAAAGTGCCAGGAGGGAGAAGTGGCGATTATGTTTAGACTTTCTCGGAACTGCTTCAAATCAACTAGATATCTTTGTGCTGTAAATCTCCCAACAGCCAAACGCAAAAGCAGCAAACATCTCGCTGTATGTCCCACATCCAAAGTGCCAAGAGAGAGCTTGCTCTCCCTGTCTTTGAGTACTGTTTTCGCTGTGCCGGTTACCTCTTTGCTAACATTCTCTTCAGCGCTGCAGTGAAAGCAGGAACCACGTGGAGAAGGCACCCACACTGAAAGTGCCTGGAGGGAACATTGGGGCTTCTTCTCAGTGTCTCTGACATAGGGTTTCACTGTCCCGGGAAAGTCTCTGCTAACACCCTGCAGAGCGCTGTGCCCAATCTACAGAAACGTCTTGCGGTATCTCCTACAGGGAAAGTGCCAGGAGGGAACTGTCCATCTTGTTCTCAGTGTCTCTGAGAATTGCTCTGATTATCCCTGTGACCTCTTTGCTAAGACTCTCCAGAGAGCCGTCCTCAAAACCAACACACATCTTGACATATCTCCCACATTGATCGCAGTGTCTCCAGGAACGGCATTCAAGGAGCCAGGAACTTTTCTCCCTACACTGTCCATTGAGTTGTCCTCAAAACCAATATACATCCTGCTATATCTCCCACATGGAAAGTGCCAGGAGGGAGAAGTGGCGATTATGTTTAGACTTTCTCGGAACTGCTTCAAATCAACTAGATATCTTTGTGCTGTAAATCTCCCAACAGCCAAACGCAAAAGCAGCAAACATCTCGCTGTATGTCCCACATCCAAAGTGCCAAGAGAGAGCTTGCTCTCCCTGTCTTTGAGTACTGTTTTCGCTGTCCCGGTTACCTCTTTGCTAACATTCTCTTCAGCGCTGCAGGGAAACCAGGAACCACGTGGAGAAGGCACCCACACTGAAAGTGCCTGGAGGGAACATTGGGGCTTCTTCTCAGTGTCTCTGACATAGGGTTTCACTGTCCCGGGAAAGTCTCTGCTAACACCCTGCAGAGCGCTGTGCCCAATCTACAGAAACGTCTTGCGGTATCTCCTACAGGGAAAGTGCCAGGAGGGAACTGTCCATCTTGTTCTCAGTGTCTCTGAGAATTGCTCTGATTATCCCTGTGACCTCTTTGCTAAGACTCTCCAGAGAGCCGTCCTCAAAACCAACACACATCTTGACATATCTCCCACATTGATCGCAGTGTCTCCAGGAACGGCATTCAAGGAGCCAGGAACTTTTCTCCCTACACTGTCCATTGAGTTGTCCTCAAAACCAATATACATCCTGCTATATCTCCCACATGGAAAGTGCCAGGAGGGAGAAGTGGCGATTATGTTTAGACTTTCTCGGAACTGCTTCAAATCAACTAGATATCTTTGTGCTGTAAATCTCCCAACAGCCAAACGCAAAAGCAGCAAACATCTCGCTGTATGTCCCACATCCAAAGTGCCAAGAGAGAGCTTGCTCTCCCTGTCTTTGAGTACTGTTTTCGCTGTGCCGGTTACCTCTTTGCTAACATTCTCTTCAGCGCTGCAGGGAAACCAGGAACCACGTGGAGAAGGCACCCACACTGAAAGTGCCTGGAGGGAACATTGGGGCTTCTTCTCAGTGTCTCTGACATAGGGTTTCACTGTCCCGGGAAAGTCTCTGCTAACACCCTGCAGAGCGCTGTGCCCAATCTACAGAAACGTCTTGCGGTATCTCCTACAGGGAAAGTGCCAGGAGGGAACTGTCCATCTTGTTCTCAGTGTCTCTGAGAATTGCTCTGATTATCCCTGTGACCTCTTTGCTAAGACTCTCCAGAGAGCCGTCCTCAAAACCAACACACATCTTGACATATCTCCCACATTGATCGCAGTGTCTCCAGGAACGGCATTCAAGGAGCCAGGAACTTTTCTCCCTACACTGTCCATTGAGTTGTCCTCAAAACCAATATACATCCTGCTATATCTCCCACATGGAAAGTGCCAGGAGGGAGAAGTGGCGATTATGTTTAGACTTTCTCGGAACTGCTTCAAATCAACTAGATATCTTTGTGCTGTAAATCTCCCAACAGCCAAACGCAAAAGCAGCAAACATCTCGCTGTATGTCCCACATCCAAAGTGCCAAGAGAGAGCTTGCTCTCCCTGTCTTTGAGTACTGTTTTCGCTGTCCCGGTTACCTCTTTGCTAACATTCTCTTCAGCGCTGCAGTGAAAGCAGGAACCACGTGGAGAAGGCACCCACACTGAAAGTGCCTGGAGGGAACATTGGGGCTTCTTCTCAGTGTCTCTGACATAGGGTTTCACTGTCCCGGGAAAGTCTCTGCTAACACCCTGCAGAGCGCTGTGCCCAATCTACAGAAACGTCTTGCGGTATCTCCTACAGGGAAAGTGCCAGGAGGGAACTGTCCATCTTGTTCTCAGTGTCTCTGAGAATTGCTCTGATTATCCCTGTGACCTCTTTGCTAAGACTCTCCAGAGAGCCGTCCTCAAAACAAACACACATCTTGACATATCTCCCACATTGATCGCAGTGTCTCCAGGAACGGCATTCAAGGAGCCAGGAACTTTTCTCCCTACACTGTCCATTGAGTTGTCCTCAAAACCAATATACATCCTGCTATATCTCCCACATGGAAAGTGCCAGGAGGGAGAAGTGGCGATTATGTTTAGACTTTCTCGGAACTGCTTCAAATCAACTAGATATCTTTGTGCTGTAAATCTCCCAACAGCCAAACGCAAAAGCAGCAAACATCTCGCTGTATGTCCCACATCCAAAGTGCCAAGAGAGAGCTTGCTCTCCCTGTCTTTGAGTACTGTTTTCGCTGTGCCGGTTACCTCTTTGCTAACATTCTCTTCAGCGCTGCAGGGAAACCAGGAACCACGTGGAGAAGGCACCCACACTGAAAGTGCCTGGAGGGAACATTGGGGCTTCTTCTCAGTGTCTCTGACATAGGGTTTCACTGTCCCGGGAAAGTCTCTGCTAACACCCTGCAGAGCGCTGTGCCCAATCTACAGAAACGTCTTGCGGTATCTCCTACAGGGAAAGTGCCAGGAGGGAACTGTCCATCTTGTTCTCAGTGTCTCTGAGAATTGCTCTGATTATCCCTGTGACCTCTTTGCTAAGACTCTCCAGAGAGCCGTCCTCAAAACCAACACACATCTTGACATATCTCCCACATTGATCGCAGTGTCTCCAGGAACGGCATTCAAGGAGCCAGGAACTTTTCTCCCTACACTGTCCATTGAGTTGTCCTCAAAACCAATATACATCCTGCTATATCTCCCACATGGAAAGTGCCAGGAGGGAGAAGTGGCGATTATGTTTAGACTTTCTCGGAACTGCTTCAAATCAACTAGATATCTTTGTGCTGTAAATCTCCCAACAGCCAAACGCAAAAGCAGCAAACATCTCGCTGTATGTCCCACATCCAAAGTGCCAAGAGAGAGCTTGCTCTCCCTGTCTTTGAGTACTGTTTTCGCTGTGCCGGTTACCTCTTTGCTAACATTCTCTTCAGCGCTGCAGGGAAACCAGGAACCACGTGGAGAAGGCACCCACACTGAAAGTGCCTGGAGGGAACATTGGGGCTTCTTCTCAGTGTCTCTGACATAGGGTTTCACTGTCCCGGGAAAGTCTCTGCTAACACCCTGCAGAGCGCTGTGCCCAATCTACAGAAACGTCTTGCGGTATCTCCTACAGGGAAAGTGCCAGGAGGGAACTGTCCATCTTGTTCTCAGTGTCTCTGAGAATTGCTCTGATTATCCCTGTGACCTCTTTGCTAAGACTCTCCAGAGAGCCGTCCTCAAAACCAACACACATCTTGACATATCTCCCACATTGATCGCAGTGTCTCCAGGAACGGCATTCAAGGAGCCAGGAACTTTTCTCCCTACACTGTCCATTGAGTTGTCCTCAAAACCAATATACATCCTGCTATATCTCCCACATGGAAAGTGCCAGGAGGGAGAAGTGGCGATTATGTTTAGACTTTCTCGGAACTGCTTCAAATCAACTAGATATCTTTGTGCTGTAAATCTCCCAACAGCCAAACGCAAAAGCAGCAAACATCTCGCTGTATGTCCCACATCCAAAGTGCCAAGAGAGAGCTTGCT
The DNA here is from genome assembly GCF_963924245.1 of Chroicocephalus ridibundus. Lineage (NCBI taxonomy): Eukaryota > Metazoa > Chordata > Aves > Charadriiformes > Laridae > Chroicocephalus > Chroicocephalus ridibundus. The sequence continues at coordinate 73,727 of NW_026961676.1, forward strand.
CTCCCTGTCTTTGAGTACTGTTTTCGCTGTGCCGGTTACCTCTTTGCTAACATTCTCTTCAGCGCTGCAGGGAAACCAGGAACCACGTGGAGAAGGCACCCACACTGAAAGTGCCTGGAGGGAACATTGGGGCTTCTTCTCAGTGTCTCTGACATAGGGTTTCACTGTCCCGGGAAAGTCTCTGCTAACACCCTGCAGAGCGCTGTGCCCAATCTACAGAAACGTCTTGCGGTATCTCCTACAGGGAAAGTGCCAGGAGGGAACTGTCCATCTTGTTCTCAGTGTCTCTGAGAATTGCTCTGATTATCCCTGTGACCTCTTTGCTAAGACTCTCCAGAGAGCCGTCCTCAAAACCAACACACATCTTGACATATCTCCCACATTGATCGCAGTGTCTCCAGGAACGGCATTCAAGGAGCCAGGAACTTTTCTCCCTACACTGTCCATTGAGTTGTCCTCAAAACCAATATACATCCTGCTATATCTCCCACATGGAAAGTGCCAGGAGGGAGAAGTGGCGATTATGTTTAGACTTTCTCGGAACTGCTTCAAATCAACTAGATATCTTTGTGCTGTAAATCTCCCAACAGCCAAACGCAAAAGCAGCAAACATCTCGCTGTATGTCCCACATCCAAAGTGCCAAGAGAGAGCTTGCTCTCCCTGTCTTTGAGTACTGTTTTCGCTGTGCCGGTTACCTCTTTGCTAACATTCTCTTCAGCGCTGCAGGGAAACCAGGAACCACGTGGAGAAGGCACCCACACTGAAAGTGCCTGGAGGGAACATTGGGGCTTCTTCTCAGTGTCTCTGACATAGGGTTTCACTGTCCCGGGAAAGTCTCTGCTAACACCCTGCAGAGCGCTGTGCCCAATCTACAGAAACGTCTTGCGGTATCTCCTACAGGGAAAGTGCCAGGAGGGAATTGTCGAGCTTGTTCTCAGTGTCTCTGAGAATTGCTCTGATTATCCCTGTGACCTCTTTGCTAAGACTCTCCAGAGAGCCGTCCTCAAAACCAACACACATCTTGACATATCTCCCACATTGATCGCAGTGTCTCCAGGAACGGCATTCAAGGAGCCAGGAACTTTTCTCCCTACACTGTCCATTGAGTTGTCCTCAAAACCAATATACATCCTGCTATATCTCCCACATGGAAAGTGCCAGGAGGGAGAAGTGGCGATTATGTTTAGACTTTCTCGGAACTGCTTCAAATCAACTAGATATCTTTGTGCTGTAAATCTCCCAACAGCCAAACGCAAAAGCAGCAAACATCTCGCTGTATGTCCCACATCCAAAGTGCCAAGAGAGAGCTTGCTCTCCCTGTCTTTGAGTACTGTTTTCGCTGTGCCGGTTACCTCTTTGCTAACATTCTCTTCAGCGCTGCAGGGAAACCAGGAACCACGTGGAGAAGGCACCCACACTGAAAGTGCCTGGAGGGAACATTGGGGCTTCTTCTCAGTGTCTCTGACATAGGGTTTCACTGTCCCGGGAAAGTCTCTGCTAACACCCTGCAGAGCGCTGTGCCCAATCTACAGAAACGTCTTGCGGTATCTCCTACAGGGAAAGTGCCAGGAGGGAACTGTCCATCTTGTTCTCAGTGTCTCTGAGAATTGCTCTGATTATCCCTGTGACCTCTTTGCTAAGACTCTCCAGAGAGCCGTCCTCAAAACCAACACACATCTTGACATATCTCCCACATTGATCGCAGTGTCTCCAGGAACGGCATTCAAGGAGCCAGGAACTTTTCTCCCTACACTGTCCATTGAGTTGTCCTCAAAACCAATATACATCCTGCTATATCTCCCACATGGAAAGTGCCAGGAGGGAGAAGTGGCGATTATGTTTAGACTTTCTCGGAACTGCTTCAAATCAACTAGATATCTTTGTGCTGTAAATCTCCCAACAGCCAAACGCAAAAGCAGCAAACATCTCGCTGTATGTCCCACATCCAAAGTGCCAAGAGAGAGCTTGCTCTCCCTGTCTTTGAGTACTGTTTTCGCTGTGCCGGTTACCTCTTTGCTAACATTCTCTTCAGCGCTGCAGGGAAACCAGGAACCACGTGGAGAAGGCACCCACACTGAAAGTGCCTGGAGGGAACATTGGGGCTTCTTCTCAGTGTCTCTGACATAGGGTTTCACTGTCCCGGGAAAGTCTCTGCTAACACCCTGCAGAGCGCTGTGCCCAATCTACAGAAACGTCTTGCGGTATCTCCTACAGGGAAAGTGCCAGGAGGGAATTGTCGAGCTTGTTCTCAGTGTCTCTGAGAATTGCTCTGATTATCCCTGTGACCTCTTTGCTAAGACTCTCCAGAGAGCCGTCCTCAAAACCAACACACATCTTGACATATCTCCCACATTGATCGCAGTGTCTCCAGGAACGGCATTCAAGGAGCCAGGAACTTTTCTCCCTACACTGTCCATTGAGTTGTCCTCAAAACCAATATACATCCTGCTATATCTCCCACATGGAAAGTGCCAGGAGGGAGAAGTGGCGATTATGTTTAGACTTTCTCGGAACTGCTTCAAATCAACTAGATATCTTTGTGCTGTAAATCTCCCAACAGCCAAACGCAAAAGCAGCAAACATCTCGCTGTATGTCCCACATCCAAAGTGCCAAGAGAGAGCTTGCTCTCCCTGTCTTTGAGTACTGTTTTCGCTGTGCCGGTTACCTCTTTGCTAACATTCTCTTCAGCGCTGCAGTGAAAGCAGGAACCACGTGGAGAAGGCACCCACACTGAAAGTGCCTGGAGGGAACATTGGGGCTTCTTCTCAGTGTCTCTGACATAGGGTTTCACTGTCCCGGGAAAGTCTCTGCTAACACCCTGCAGAGCGCTGTGCCCAATCTACAGAAACGTCTTGCGGTATCTCCTACAGGGAAAGTGCCAGGAGGGAACTGTCCATCTTGTTCTCAGTGTCTCTGAGAATTGCTCTGATTATCCCTGTGACCTCTTTGCTAAGACTCTCCAGAGAGCCGTCCTCAAAACCAACACACATCTTGACATATCTCCCACATTGATCGCAGTGTCTCCAGGAACGGCATTCAAGGAGCCAGGAACTTTTCTCCCTACACTGTCCATTGAGTTGTCCTCAAAACCAATATACATCCTGCTATATCTCCCACATGGAAAGTGCCAGGAGGGAGAAGTGGCGATTATGTTTAGACTTTCTCGGAACTGCTTCAAATCAACTAGATATCTTTGTGCTGTAAATCTCCCAACAGCCAAACGCAAAAGCAGCAAACATCTCGCTGTATGTCCCACATCCAAAGTGCCAAGAGAGAGCTTGCTCTCCCTGTCTTTGAGTACTGTTTTCGCTGTCCCGGTTACCTCTTTGCTAACATTCTCTTCAGCGCTGCAGGGAAACCAGGAACCACGTGGAGAAGGCACCCACACTGAAAGTGCCTGGAGGGAACATTGGGGCTTCTTCTCAGTGTCTCTGACATAGGGTTTCACTGTCCCGGGAAAGTCTCTGCTAACACCCTGCAGAGCGCTGTGCCCAATCTACAGAAACGTCTTGCGGTATCTCCTACAGGGAAAGTGCCAGGAGGGAACTGTCCATCTTGTTCTCAGTGTCTCTGAGAATTGCTCTGATTATCCCTGTGACCTCTTTGCTAAGACTCTCCAGAGAGCCGTCCTCAAAACCAACACACATCTTGACATATCTCCCACATTGATCGCAGTGTCTCCAGGAACGGCATTCAAGGAGCCAGGAACTTTTCTCCCTACACTGTCCATTGAGTTGTCCTCAAAACCAATATACATCCTGCTATATCTCCCACATGGAAAGTGCCAGGAGGGAGAAGTGGCGATTATGTTTAGACTTTCTCGGAACTGCTTCAAATCAACTAGATATCTTTGTGCTGTAAATCTCCCAACAGCCAAACGCAAAAGCAGCAAACATCTCGCTGTATGTCCCACATCCAAAGTGCCAAGAGAGAGCTTGCTCTCCCTGTCTTTGAGTACTGTTTTCGCTGTGCCGGTTACCTCTTTGCTAACATTCTCTTCAGCGCTGCAGGGAAACCAGGAACCACGTGGAGAAGGCACCCACACTGAAAGTGCCTGGAGGGAACATTGGGGCTTCTTCTCAGTGTCTCTGACATAGGGTTTCACTGTCCCGGGAAAGTCTCTGCTAACACCCTGCAGAGCGCTGTGCCCAATCTACAGAAACGTCTTGCGGTATCTCCTACAGGGAAAGTGCCAGGAGGGAACTGTCCATCTTGTTCTCAGTGTCTCTGAGAATTGCTCTGATTATCCCTGTGACCTCTTTGCTAAGACTCTCCAGAGAGCCGTCCTCAAAACCAACACACATCTTGACATATCTCCCACATTGATCGCAGTGTCTCCAGGAACGGCATTCAAGGAGCCAGGAACTTTTCTCCCTACACTGTCCATTGAGTTGTCCTCAAAACCAATATACATCCTGCTATATCTCCCACATGGAAAGTGCCAGGAGGGAGAAGTGGCGATTATGTTTAGACTTTCTCGGAACTGCTTCAAATCAACTAGATATCTTTGTGCTGTAAATCTCCCAACAGCCAAACGCAAAAGCAGCAAACATCTCGCTGTATGTCCCACATCCAAAGTGCCAAGAGAGAGCTTGCTCTCCCTGTCTTTGAGTACTGTTTTCGCTGTCCCGGTTACCTCTTTGCTAACATTCTCTTCAGCGCTGCAGTGAAAGCAGGAACCACGTGGAGAAGGCACCCACACTGAAAGTGCCTGGAGGGAACATTGGGGCTTCTTCTCAGTGTCTCTGACATAGGGTTTCACTGTCCCGGGAAAGTCTCTGCTAACACCCTGCAGAGCGCTGTGCCCAATCTACAGAAACGTCTTGCGGTATCTCCTACAGGGAAAGTGCCAGGAGGGAACTGTCCATCTTGTTCTCAGTGTCTCTGAGAATTGCTCTGATTATCCCTGTGACCTCTTTGCTAAGACTCTCCAGAGAGCCGTCCTCAAAACAAACACACATCTTGACATATCTCCCACATTGATCGCAGTGTCTCCAGGAACGGCATTCAAGGAGCCAGGAACTTTTCTCCCTACACTGTCCATTGAGTTGTCCTCAAAACCAATATACATCCTGCTATATCTCCCACATGGAAAGTGCCAGGAGGGAGAAGTGGCGATTATGTTTAGACTTTCTCGGAACTGCTTCAAATCAACTAGATATCTTTGTGCTGTAAATCTCCCAACAGCCAAACGCAAAAGCAGCAAACATCTCGCTGTATGTCCCACATCCAAAGTGCCAAGAGAGAGCTTGCTCTCCCTGTCTTTGAGTACTGTTTTCGCTGTGCCGGTTACCTCTTTGCTAACATTCTCTTCAGCGCTGCAGGGAAACCAGGAACCACGTGGAGAAGGCACCCACACTGAAAGTGCCTGGAGGGAACATTGGGGCTTCTTCTCAGTGTCTCTGACATAGGGTTTCACTGTCCCGGGAAAGTCTCTGCTAACACCCTGCAGAGCGCTGTGCCCAATCTACAGAAACGTCTTGCGGTATCTCCTACAGGGAAAGTGCCAGGAGGGAACTGTCCATCTTGTTCTCAGTGTCTCTGAGAATTGCTCTGATTATCCCTGTGACCTCTTTGCTAAGACTCTCCAGAGAGCCGTCCTCAAAACCAACACACATCTTGACATATCTCCCACATTGATCGCAGTGTCTCCAGGAACGGCATTCAAGGAGCCAGGAACTTTTCTCCCTACACTGTCCATTGAGTTGTCCTCAAAACCAATATACATCCTGCTATATCTCCCACATGGAAAGTGCCAGGAGGGAGAAGTGGCGATTATGTTTAGACTTTCTCGGAACTGCTTCAAATCAACTAGATATCTTTGTGCTGTAAATCTCCCAACAGCCAAACGCAAAAGCAGCAAACATCTCGCTGTATGTCCCACATCCAAAGTGCCAAGAGAGAGCTTGCTCTCCCTGTCTTTGAGTACTGTTTTCGCTGTGCCGGTTACCTCTTTGCTAACATTCTCTTCAGCGCTGCAGGGAAACCAGGAACCACGTGGAGAAGGCACCCACACTGAAAGTGCCTGGAGGGAACATTGGGGCTTCTTCTCAGTGTCTCTGACATAGGGTTTCACTGTCCCGGGAAAGTCTCTGCTAACACCCTGCAGAGCGCTGTGCCCAATCTACAGAAACGTCTTGCGGTATCTCCTACAGGGAAAGTGCCAGGAGGGAACTGTCCATCTTGTTCTCAGTGTCTCTGAGAATTGCTCTGATTATCCCTGTGACCTCTTTGCTAAGACTCTCCAGAGAGCCGTCCTCAAAACCAACACACATCTTGACATATCTCCCACATTGATCGCAGTGTCTCCAGGAACGGCATTCAAGGAGCCAGGAACTTTTCTCCCTACACTGTCCATTGAGTTGTCCTCAAAACCAATATACATCCTGCTATATCTCCCACATGGAAAGTGCCAGGAGGGAGAAGTGGCGATTATGTTTAGACTTTCTCGGAACTGCTTCAAATCAACTAGATATCTTTGTGCTGTAAATCTCCCAACAGCCAAACGCAAAAGCAGCAAACATCTCGCTGTATGTCCCACATCCAAAGTGCCAAGAGAGAGCTTGCTCTCCCTGTCTTTGAGTACTGTTTTCGCTGTGCCGGTTACCTCTTTGCTAACATTCTCTTCAGCGCTGCAGGGAAACCAGGAACCACGTGGAGAAGGCACCCACACTGAAAGTGCCTGGAGGGAACATTGGGGCTTCTTCTCAGTGTCTCTGACATAGGGTTTCACTGTCCCGGGAAAGTCTCTGCTAACACCCTGCAGAGCGCTGTGCCCAATCTACAGAAACGTCTTGCGGTATCTCCTACAGGGAAAGTGCCAGGAGGGAATTGTCGAGCTTGTTCTCAGTGTCTCTGAGAATTGCTCTGATTATCCCTGTGACCTCTTTGCTAAGACTCTCCAGAGAGCCGTCCTCAAAACCAACACACATCTTGACATATCTCCCACATTGATCGCAGTGTCTCCAGGAACGGCATTCAAGGAGCCAGGAACTTTTCTCCCTACACTGTCCATTGAGTTGTCCTCAAAACCAATATACATCCTGCTATATCTCCCACATGGAAAGTGCCAGGAGGGAGAAGTGGCGATTATGTTTAGACTTTCTCGGAACTGCTTCAAATCAACTAGATATCTTTGTGCTGTAAATCTCCCAACAGCCAAACGCAAAAGCAGCAAACATCTCGCTGTATGTCCCACATCCAAAGTGCCAAGAGAGAGCTTGCTCTCCCTGTCTTTGAGTACTGTTTTCGCTGTGCCGGTTACCTCTTTGCTAACATTCTCTTCAGCGCTGCAGGGAAACCAGGAACCACGTGGAGAAGGCACCCACACTGAAAGTGCCTGGAGGGAACATTGGGGCTTCTTCTCAGTGTCTCTGACATAGGGTTTCACTGTCCCGGGAAAGTCTCTGCTAACACCCTGCAGAGCGCTGTGCCCAATCTACAGAAACGTCTTGCGGTATCTCCTACAGGGAAAGTGCCAGGAGGGAACTGTCCATCTTGTTCTCAGTGTCTCTGAGAATTGCTCTGATTATCCCTGTGACCTCTTTGCTAAGACTCTCCAGAGAGCCGTCCTCAAAACCAACACACATCTTGACATATCTCCCACATTGATCGCAGTGTCTCCAGGAACGGCATTCAAGGAGCCAGGAACTTTTCTCCCTACACTGTCCATTGAGTTGTCCTCAAAACCAATATACATCCTGCTATATCTCCCACATGGAAAGTGCCAGGAGGGAGAAGTGGCGATTATGTTTAGACTTTCTCGGAACTGCTTCAAATCAACTAGATATCTTTGTGCTGTAAATCTCCCAACAGCCAAACGCAAAAGCAGCAAACATCTCGCTGTATGTCCCACATCCAAAGTGCCAAGAGAGAGCTTGCTCTCCCTGTCTTTGAGTACTGTTTTCGCTGTGCCGGTTACCTCTTTGCTAACATTCTCTTCAGCGCTGCAGGGAAACCAGGAACCACGTGGAGAAGGCACCCACACTGAAAGTGCCTGGAGGGAACATTGGGGCTTCTTCTCAGTGTCTCTGACATAGGGTTTCACTGTCCCGGGAAAGTCTCTGCTAACACCCTGCAGAGCGCTGTGCCCAATCTACAGAAACGTCTTGCGGTATCTCCTACAGGGAAAGTGCCAGGAGGGAATTGTCGAGCTTGTTCTCAGTGTCTCTGAGAATTGCTCTGATTATCCCTGTGACCTCTTTGCTAAGACTCTCCAGAGAGCCGTCCTCAAAACCAACACACATCTTGACATATGTCCCACATTGATCGCAGTGTCTCCAGGAACGGCATTCAAGGAGCCAGGAACTTTTCTCCCTACACTGTCCATTGAGTTGTCCTCAAAACCAATATACATCCTGCTATATCTCCCACATGGAAAGTGCCAGGAGGGAGAAGTGGCGATTATGTTTAGACTTTCTCGGAACTGCTTCAAATCAACTAGATATCTTTGTGCTGTAAATCTCCCAACAGCCAAACGCAAAAGCAGCAAACATCTCGCTGTATGTCCCACATCCAAAGTGCCAAGAGAGAGCTTGCTCTCCCTGTCTTTGAGTACTGTTTTCGCTGTGCCGGTTACCTCTTTGCTAACATTCTCTTCAGCGCTGCAGGGAAACCAGGAACCACGTGGAGAAGGCACCCACACTGAAAGTGCCTGGAGGGAACATTGGGGCTTCTTCTCAGTGTCTCTGACATAGGGTTTCACTGTCCCGGGAAAGTCTCTGCTAACACCCTGCAGAGCGCTGTGCCCAATCTACAGAAACGTCTTGCGGTATCTCCTACAGGGAAAGTGCCAGGAGGGAATTGTCGAGCTTGTTCTCAGTGTCTCTGAGAATTGCTCTGATTATCCCTGTGACCTCTTTGCTAAGACTCTCCAGAGAGCCGTCCTCAAAACCAACACACATCTTGACATATCTCCCACATTGATCGCAGTGTCTCCAGGAACGGCATTCAAGGAGCCAGGAACTTTTCTCCCTACACTGTCCATTGAGTTGTCCTCAAAACCAATATACATCCTGCTATATCTCCCACATGGAAAGTGCCAGGAGGGAGAAGTGGCGATTATGTTTAGACTTTCTCGGAACTGCTTCAAATCAACTAGATATCTTTGTGCTGTAAATCTCCCAACAGCCAAACGCAAAAGCAGCAAACATCTCGCTGTATGTCCCACATCCAAAGTGCCAAGAGAGAGCTTGCTCTCCCTGTCTTTGAGTACTGTTTTCGCTGTGCCGGTTACCTCTTTGCTAACATTCTCTTCAGCGCTGCAGGGAAACCAGGAACCACGTGGAGAAGGCACCCACACTGAAAGTGCCTGGAGGGAACATTGGGGCTTCTTCTCAGTGTCTCTGACATAGGGTTTCACTGTCCCGGGAAAGTCTCTGCTAACACCCTGCAGAGCGCTGTGCCCAATCTACAGAAACGTCTTGCGGTATCTCCTACAGGGAAAGTGCCAGGAGGGAATTGTCGAGCTTGTTCTCAGTGTCTCTGAGAATTGCTCTGATTATCCCTGTGACCTCTTTGCTAAGACTCTCCAGAGAGCCGTCCTCAAAACCAACACACATCTTGACATATCTCCCACATTGATCGCAGTGTCTCCAGGAACGGCATTCAAGGAGCCAGGAACTTTTCTCCCTACACTGTCCATTGAGTTGTCCTCAAAACCAATATACATCCTGCTATATCTCCCACATGGAAAGTGCCAGGAGGGAGAAGTGGCGATTATGTTTAGACTTTCTCGGAACTGCTTCAAATCAACTAGATATCTTTGTGCTGTAAATCTCCCAACAGCCAAACGCAAAAGCAGCAAACATCTCGCTGTATGTCCCACATCCAAAGTGCCAAGAGAGAGCTTGCTCTCCCTGTCTTTGAGTACTGTTTTCGCTGTGCCGGTTACCTCTTTGCTAACATTCTCTTCAGCGCTGCAGGGAAACCAGGAACCACGTGGAGAAGGCACCCACACTGAAAGTGCCTGGAGGGAACATTGGGGCTTCTTCTCAGTGTCTCTGACATAGGGTTTCACTGTCCCGGGAAAGTCTCTGCTAACACCCTGCAGAGCGCTGTGCCCAATCTACAGAAACGTCTTGCGGTATCTCCTACAGGGAAAGTGCCAGGAGGGAACTGTCCATCTTGTTCTCAGTGTCTCTGAGAATTGCTCTGATTATCCCTGTGACCTCTTTGCTAAGACTCTCCAGAGAGCCGTCCTCAAAACCAACACACATCTTGACATATCTCCCACATTGATCGCAGTGTCTCCAGGAACGGCATTCAAGGAGCCAGGAACTTTTCTCCCTACACTGTCCATTGAGTTGTCCTCAAAACCAATATACATCCTGCTATATCTCCCACATGGAAAGTGCCAGGAGGGAGAAGTGGCGATTATGTTTAGACTTTCTCGGAACTGCTTCAAATCAACTAGATATCTTTGTGCTGTAAATCTCCCAACAGCCAAACGCAAAAGCAGCAAACATCTCGCTGTATGTCCCACATCCAAAGTGCCAAGAGAGAGCTTGCTCTCCCTGTCTTTGAGTACTGTTTTCGCTGTGCCGGTTACCTCTTTGCTAACATTCTCTTCAGCGCTGCAGGGAAACCAGGAACCACGTGGAGAAGGCACCCACACTGAAAGTGCCTGGAGGGAACATTGGGGCTTCTTCTCAGTGTCTCTGACATAGGGTTTCACTGTCCCGGGAAAGTCTCTGCTAACACCCTGCAGAGCGCTGTGCCCAATCTACAGAAACGTCTTGCGGTATCTCCTACAGGGAAAGTGCCAGGAGGGAATTGTCGAGCTTGTTCTCAGTGTCTCTGAGAATTGCTCTGATTATCCCTGTGACCTCTTTGCTAAGACTCTCCAGAGAGCCGTCCTCAAAACCAACACACATCTTGACATATCTCCCACATTGATCGCAGTGTCTCCAGGAACGGCATTCAAGGAGCCAGGAACTTTTCTCCCTACACTGTCCATTGAGTTGTCCTCAAAACCAATATACATCCTGCTATATCTCCCACATGGAAAGTGCCAGGAGGGAGAAGTGGCGATTATGTTTAGACTTTCTCGGAACTGCTTCAAATCAACTAGATATCTTTGTGCTGTAAATCTCCCAACAGCCAAACGCAAAAGCAGCAAACATCTCGCTGTATGTCCCACATCCAAAGTGCCAAGAGAGAGCTTGCTCTCCCTGTCTTTGAGTACTGTTTTCGCTGTGCCGGTTACCTCTTTGCTAACATTCTCTTCAGCGCTGCAGGGAAACCAGGAACCACGTGGAGAAGGCACCCACACTGAAAGTGCCTGGAGGGAACATTGGGGCTTCTTCTCAGTGTCTCTGACATAGGGTTTCACTGTCCCGGGAAAGTCTCTGCTAACACCCTGCAGAGCGCTGTGCCCAATCTACAGAAACGTCTTGCGGTATCTCCTACAGGGAAAGTGCCAGGAGGGAACTGTCCATCTTGTTCTCAGTGTCTCTGAGAATTGCTCTGATTATCCCTGTGACCTCTTTGCTAAGACTCTCCAGAGAGCCGTCCTCAAAACCAACACACATCTTGACATATCTCCCACATTGATCGCAGTGTCTCCAGGAACGGCATTCAAGGAGCCAGGAACTTTTCTCCCTACACTGTCCATTGAGTTGTCCTCAAAACCAATATACATCCTGCTATATCTCCCACATGGAAAGTGCCAGGAGGGAGAAGTGGCGATTATGTTTAGACTTTCTCGGAACTGCTTCAAATCAACTAGATATCTTTGTGCTGTAAATCTCCCAACAGCCAAACGCAAAAGCAGCAAACATCTCGCTGTATGTCCCACATCCAAAGTGCCAAGAGAGAGCTTGCTCTCCCTGTCTTTGAGTACTGTTTTCGCTGTGCCGGTTACCTCTTTGCTAACATTCTCTTCAGCGCTGCAGGGAAACCAGGAACCACGTGGAGAAGGCACCCACACTGAAAGTGCCTGGAGGGAACATTGGGGCTTCTTCTCAGTGTCTCTGACATAGGGTTTCACTGTCCCGGGAAAGTCTCTGCTAACACCCTGCAGAGCGCTGTGCCCAATCTACAGAAACGTCTTGCGGTATCTCCTACAGGGAAAGTGCCAGGAGGGAATTGTCGAGCTTGTTCTCAGTGTCTCTGAGAATTGCTCTGATTATCCCTGTGACCTCTTTGCTAAGACTCTCCAGAGAGCCGTCCTCAAAACCAACACACATCTTGACATATGTCCCACATTGATCGCAGTGTCTCCAGGAACGGCATTCAAGGAGCCAGGAACTTTTCTCCCTACACTGTCCATTGAGTTGTCCTCAAAACCAATATACATCCTGCTATATCTCCCACATGGAAAGTGCCAGGAGGGAGAAGTGGCGATTATGTTTAGACTTTCTCGGAACTGCTTCAAATCAACTAGATATCTTTGTGCTGTAAATCTCCCAACAGCCAAACGCAAAAGCAGCAAACATCTCGCTGTATGTCCCACATCCAAAGTGCCAAGAGAGAGCTTGCTCTCCCTGTCTTTGAGTACTGTTTTCGCTGTGCCGGTTACCTCTTTGCTAACATTCTCTTCAGCGCTGCAGGGAAACCAGGAACCACGTGGAGAAGGCACCCACACTGAAAGTGCCTGGAGGGAACATTGGGGCTTCTTCTCAGTGTCTCTGACATAGGGTTTCACTGTCCCGGGAAAGTCTCTGCTAACACCCTGCAGAGCGCTGTGCCCAATCTACAGAAACGTCTTGCGGTATCTCCTACAGGGAAAGTGCCAGGAGGGAATTGTCGAGCTTGTTCTCAGTGTCTCTGAGAATTGCTCTGATTATCCCTGTGACCTCTTTGCTAAGACTCTCCAGAGAGCCGTCCTCAAAACCAACACACATCTTGACATATCTCCCACATTGATCGCAGTGTCTCCAGGAACGGCATTCAAGGAGCCAGGAACTTTTCTCCCTACACTGTCCATTGAGTTGTCCTCAAAACCAATATACATCCTGCTATATCTCCCACATGGAAAGTGCCAGGAGGGAGAAGTGGCGATTATGTTTAGACTTTCTCGGAACTGCTTCAAATCAACTAGATATCTTTGTGCTGTAAATCTCCCAACAGCCAAACGCAAAAGCAGCAAACATCTCGCTGTATGTCCCACATCCAAAGTGCCAAGAGAGAGCTTGCTCTCCCTGTCTTTGAGTACTGTTTTCGCTGTGCCGGTTACCTCTTTGCTAACATTCTCTTCAGCGCTGCAGGGAAACCAGGAACCACGTGGAGAAGGCACCCACACTGAAAGTGCCTGGAGGGAACATTGGGGCTTCTTCTCAGTGTCTCTGACATAGGGTTTCACTGTCCCGGGAAAGTCTCTGCTAACACCCTGCAGAGCGCTGTGCCCAATCTACAGAAACGTCTTGCGGTATCTCCTACAGGGAAAGTGCCAGGAGGGAACTGTCCATCTTGTTCTCAGTGTCTCTGAGAATTGCTCTGATTATCCCTGTGACCTCTTTGCTAAGACTCTCCAGAGAGCCGTCCTCAAAACCAACACACATCTTGACATATCTCCCACATTGATCGCAGTGTCTCCAGGAACGGCATTCAAGGAGCCAGGAACTTTTCTCCCTACACTGTCCATTGAGTTGTCCTCAAAACCAATATACATCCTGCTATATCTCCCACATGGAAAGTGCCAGGAGGGAGAAGTGGCGATTATGTTTAGACTTTCTCGGAACTGCTTCAAATCAACTAGATATCTTTGTGCTGTAAATCTCCCAACAGCCAAACGCAAAAGCAGCAAACATCTCGCTGTATGTCCCACATCCAAAGTGCCAAGAGAGAGCTTGCTCTCCCTGTCTTTGAGTACTGTTTTCGCTGTGCCGGTTACCTCTTTGCTAACATCTCTTCAGCGCTGCAGGGAAACCAGGAACCACGTGGAGAAGGCACCCACACTGAAAGTGCCTGGAGGGAACATTGGGGCTTCTTCTCAGTGTCTCTGACATAGGGTTTCACTGTCCCGGGAAAGTCTCTGCTAACACCCTGCAGAGCGCTGTGCCCAATCTACAGAAACGTCTTGCGGTATCTCCTACAGGGAAAGTGCCAGGAGGGAACTGTCCATCTTGTTCTCAGTGTCTCTGAGAATTGCTCTGATTATCCCTGTGACCTCTTTGCTAAGACTCTCCAGAGAGCCGTCCTCAAAACCAACACACATCTTGACATATCTCCCACATTGATCGCAGTGTCTCCAGGAACGGCATTCAAGGAGCCAGGAACTTTTCTCCCTACACTGTCCATTGAGTTGTCCTCAAAACCAATATACATCCTGCTATATCTCCCACATGGAAAGTGCCAGGAGGGAGAAGTGGCGATTATGTTTAGACTTTCTCGGACTGCTTCAAATCAACTAGATATCTTTGTGCTGTAAATCTCCCAACAGCCAAACGCAAAAGCAGCAAACATCTCGCTGTATGTCCCACATCCAAAGTGCCAAGAGAGAGCTTGCTCTCCCTGTCTTTGAGTACTGTTTTCGCTGTGCCGGTTACCTCTTTGCTAACATTCTCTTCAGCGCTGCAGGGAAACCAGGAACCACGTGGAGAAGGCACCCACACTGAAAGTGCCTGGAGGGAACATTGGGCTTCTTCTCAGTGTCTCTGACATAGGGTTTCACTGTCCCGGGAAAGTCTCTGCTAACACCCTGCAGAGCGCTGTGCCCAATCTACAGAAACGTCTTGCGGTATCTCCTACAGGGAAAGTGCCAGGAGGGAACTGTCCATCTTGTTCTCAGTGTCTCTGAGAATTGCTCTGATTATCCCTGTGACCTCTTTGCTAAGACTCTCCAGAGAGCCGTCCTCAAAACCAACACACATCTTGACATATCTCCCACATTGATCGCAGTGTCTCCAGGAACGGCATTCAAGGAGCCAGGAACTTTTCTCCCTACACTGTCCATTGAGTTGTCCTCAAAACCAATATACATCCTGCTATATCTCCCACATGGAAAGTGCCAGGAGGGAGAAGTGGCGATTATGTTTAGACTTTCTCGGAACTGCTTCAAATCAACTAGATATCTTTGTGCTGTAAATCTCCCAACAGCCAAACGCAAAAGCAGCAAACATCTCGCTGTATGTCCCACATCCAAAGTGCCAAGAGAGAGCTTGCTCTCCTGTCTTTGAGTACTGTTTTCGCTGTGCCGGTTACCTCTTTGCTAACATTCTCTTCAGCGCTGCAGGGAAACCAGGAACCACGTGGAGAAGGCACCCACACTGAAAGTGCCTGGAGGGAACATTGGGGCTTCTTCTCAGTGTCTCTGACATAGGGTTTCACTGTCCCGGGAAAGTCTCTGCTAACACCCTGCAGAGCGCTGTGCCCAATCTACAGAAACGTCTTGCGGTATCTCCTACAGGGAAAGTGCCAGGAGGGAATTGTCGAGCTTGTTCTCAGTGTCTCTGAGAATTGCTCTGATTATCCCTGTGACCTCTTTGCTAAGACTCTCCAGAGAGCCGTCCTCAAAACCAACACACATCTTGACATATCGTCCCACATTGATCGCAGTGTCTCCAGGAACGGCATTCAAGGAGCCAGGAACTTTTCTCCCTACACTGTCCATTGAGTTGTCCTCAAAACCAATATACATCCTGCTATATCTCCCACATGGAAAGTGCCAGGAGGGAGAAGTGGCGATTATGTTTAGACTTTCTCGGAACTGCTTCAAATCAACTAGATATCTTTGTGCTGTAAATCTCCCAACAGCCAAACGCAAAAGCAGCAAACATCTCGCTGTATGTCCCACATCCAAAGTGCCAAGAGAGAGCTTGCTCTCCCTGTCTTTGAGTACTGTTTTCGCTGTGCCGGTTACCTCTTTGCTAACATTCTCTTCAGCGCTGCAGGGAAACCAGGAACCACGTGGAGAAGGCACCCACACTGAAAGTGCTGGAGGGAACATTGGGGCTTCTTCTCAGTGTCTCTGACATAGGGTTTCACTGTCCCGGGAAAGTCTCTGCTAACACCCTGCAGAGCGCTGTGCCCAATCTACAGAAACGTCTTGCGGTATCTCCTACAGGGAAAGTGCCAGGAGGGAACTGTCCATCTTGTTCTCAGTGTCTCTGAGAATTGCTCTGATTATCCCTGTGACCTCTTTGCTAAGACTCTCCAGAGAGCCGTCCTCAAAACCAACACACATCTTGACATATCTCCCACATTGATCGCAGTGTCTCCAGGAACGGCATTCAAGGAGCCAGGAACTTTTCTCCCTACACTGTCCATTGAGTTGTCCTCAAAACCAATATACATCCTGCTATATCTCCCACATGGAAAGTGCCAGGAGGGAGAAGTGGCGATTATGTTTAGACTTTCTCGGAACTGCTTCAAATCAACTAGATATCTTTGTGCTGTAAATCTCCCAACAGCCAAACGCAAAAGCAGCAAACATCTCGCTGTATGTCCCACATCCAAAGTGCCAAGAGAGAGCTTGCTCTCCCTGTCTTTGAGTACTGTTTTCGCTGTGCCGGTTACCTCTTTGCTAACATTCTCTTCAGCGCTGCAGGGAAACCAGGAACCACGTGGAGAAGGCACCCACACTGAAAGTGCCTGGAGGGAACATTGGGGCTTCTTCTCAGTGTCTCTGACATAGGGTTTCACTGTCCCGGGAAAGTCTCTGCTAACACCCTGCAGAGCGCTGTGCCCAATCTACAGAAACGTCTTGCGGTATCTCCTACAGGGAAAGTGCCAGGAGGGAACTGTCCATCTTGTTCTCAGTGTCTCTCGAGAATTGCTCTGATTATCCCTGTGACCTCTTTGCTAAGACTCTCCAGAGAGCCGTCCTCAAAACCAACACACATCTTGACATATCTCCCACATTGATCGCAGTGTCTCCAGGAACGGCATTCAAGGAGCCAGGAACTTTTCTCCCTACACTGTCCATTGAGTTGTCCTCAAAACCAATATACATCCTGCTATATCTCCCACATGGAAAGTGCCAGGAGGGAGAAGTGGCGATTATGTTTAGACTTTCTCGGAACTGCTTCAAATCAACTAGATATCTTTGTGCTGTAAATCTCCCAACAGCCAAACGCAAAAGCAGCAAACATCTCGCTGTATGTCCCACATCCAAAGTGCCAAGAGAGAGCTTGCTCTCCCTCTCTTTGAGTACTGTTTTCGCTGTGCCGGTTACCTCTTTGCTAACATTCTCTTCAGCGCTGCAGGGAAACCAGGAACCACGTGGAGAAGGCACCCACACTGAAAGTGCCTGGAGGGAACATTGGGGCTTCTTCTCAGTGTCTCTGACATAGGGTTTCACTGTCCCGGGAAAGTCTCTGCTAACACCCTGCAGAGCGCTGTGCCCAATCTACAGAAACGTCTTGCGGTATCTCCTACAGGGAAAGTGCCAGGAGGGAACTGTCGAGCTTGTTCTCAGTGTCTCTGAGAATTGCTCTGATTATCCCTGTGACCTCTTTGCTAAGACTCTCCAGAGAGCCGTCCTCAAAACCAACACACATCTTGACATATGTCCCACATTGATCGCAGTGTCTCCAGGAACGGCATTCAAGGAGCCAGGAACTTTTCTCCCTACACTGTCCATTGAGTTGTCCTCAAAACCAATATACATCCTGCTATATCTCCCACATGGAAAGTGCCAGGAGGGAGAAGTGGCGATTATGTTTAGACTTTCTCGGAACTGCTTCAATCAACTAGATATCTTTGTGCTGTAAATCTCCCAACAGCCAAACGCAAAAGCAGCAAACATCTCGCTGTATGTCCCACATCCAAAGTGCCAAGAGAGAGCTTGCTCTCCCTGTCTTTGAGTACTGTTTTCGCTGTGCCGGTTACCTCTTTGCTAACATTCTCTTCAGCGCTGCAGGGAAACCAGGAACCACGTGGAGAAGGCACCCACACTGAAAGTGCCTGGAGGGAACATTGGGGCTTCTTCTCAGTGTCTCTGACATAGGGTTTCACTGTCCCGGGAAAGTCTCTGCTAACACCCTGCAGAGCGCTGTGCCCAATCTACAGAAACGTCTTGCGGTATCTCCTACAGGGAAAGTGCCAGGAGGGAATTGTCGAGCTTGTTCTCAGTGTCTCTGAGAATTGCTCTGATTATCCCTGTGACCTCTTTGCTAAGACTCTCCAGAGAGCCGTCCTCAAAACCAACACACATCTTGACATATCTCCCACATTGATCGCAGTGTCTCCAGGAACGGCATTCAAGGAGCCAGGAACTTTTCTCCCTACACTGTCCATTGAGTTGTCCTCAAAACCAATATACATCCTGCTATATCTCCCACATGGAAAGTGCCAGGAGGGAGAAGTGGCGATTATGTTTAGACTTTCTCGGAACTGCTTCAAATCAACTAGATATCTTTGTGCTGTAAATCTCCCAACAGCCAAACGCAAAAGCAGCAAACATCTCGCTGTATGTCCCACATCCAAAGTGCCAAGAGAGAGCTTGCTCTCCCTGTCTTTGAGTACTGTTTTCGCTGTGCCGGTTACCTCTTTGCTAACATTCTCTTCAGCGCTGCAGGGAAACCAGGAACCACGTGGAGAAGGCACCCACACTGAAAGTGCCTGGAGGGAACATTGGGGCTTCTTCTCAGTGTCTCTGACATAGGGTTTCACTGTCCCGGGAAAGTCTCTGCTAACACCCTGCAGAGCGCTGTGCCCAATCTACAGAAACGTCTTGCGGTATCTCCTACAGGGAAAGTGCCAGGAGGGAATTGTCGAGCTTGTTCTCAGTGTCTCTGAGAATTGCTCTGATTATCCCTGTGACCTCTTTGCTAAGACTCTCCAGAGAGCCGTCCTCAAAACCAACACACATCTTGACATATCTCCCACATTGATCGCAGTGTCTCCAGGAACGGCATTCAAGGAGCCAGGAACTTTTCTCCTACACTGTCCATTGAGTTGTCCTCAAACCAATATACATCCTGCTATATCTCCCACATGGAAAGTGCCAGGAGGGAGAAGTGGCGATTATGTTTAGACTTTCTCGGAACTGCTTCAAATCAACTAGATATCTTTGTGCTGTAAATCTCCCAACAGCCAAACGCAAAAGCAGCAAACATCTCGCTGTATGTCCCACATCCAAAGTGCCAAGAGAGAGCTTGCTCTCCCTGTCTTTGAGTACTGTTTTCGCTGTGCCGGTTACCTCTTTGCTAACATTCTCTTCAGCGCTGCAGGGAAACCAGGAACCACGTGGAGAAGGCACCCACACTGAAAGTGCCTGGAGGGAACATTGGGGCTTCTTCTCAGTGTCTCTGACATAGGGTTTCACTGTCCCGGAAAGTCTCTGCTAACACCCTGCAGAGCGCTGTGCCCAATCTACAGAAACGTCTTGCGGTATCTCCTACAGGGAAAGTGCCAGGAGGGAACTGTCCATCTTGTTCTCAGTGTCTCTGAGAATTGCTCTGATTATCCCTGTGACCTCTTTGCTAAGACTCTCCAGAGAGCCGTCCTCAAAACCAACACACATCTTGACATATCTCCCACATTGATCGCAGTGTCTCCAGGAACGGCATTCAAGGAGCCAGGAACTTTTCTCCCTACACTGTCCATTGAGTTGTCCTCAAAACCAATATACATCCTGCTATATCTCCCACATGGAAAGTGCCAGGAGGGAGAAGTGGCGATTATGTTTAGACTTTCTCGGAACTGCTTCAAATCAACTAGATATCTTTGTGCTGTAAATCTCCCAACAGCCAAACGCAAAAGCAGCAAACATCTCGCTGTATGTCCCACATCCAAAGTGCCAAGAGAGAGCTTGCTCTCCCTGTCTTTGAGTACTGTTTTCGCTGTGCCGGTTACCTCTTTGCTAACATTCTCTTCAGCGCTGCAGGAAACCAGGAACCACGTGGAGAAGGCACCCACACTGAAAGTGCCTGGAGGGAACATTGGGGCTTCTTCTCAGTGTCTCTGACATAGGGTTTCACTGTCCCGGGAAAGTCTCTGCTAACACCCTGCAGAGCGCTGTGCCCAATCTACAGAAACGTCTTGCGGTATCTCCTACAGGGAAAGTGCCAGGAGGGAATTGTCGAGCTTGTTCTCAGTGTCTCTGAGAATTGCTCTGATTATCCCTGTGACCTCTTTGCTAAGACTCTCCAGAGAGCCGTCCTCAAAACCAACACACATCTTGACATATGCTCCCACATTGATCGCAGTGTCTCCAGGAACGGCATTCAAGGAGCCAGGAACTTTTCTCCCTACACTGTCCATTGAGTTGTCCTCAAAACCAATATACATCCTGCTATATCTCCCACATGGAAAGTGCCAGGAGGGAGAAGTGGCGATTATGTTTAGACTTTCTCGGAACTGCTTCAAATCAACTAGATATCTTTGTGCTGTAAATCTCCCAACAGCCAAACGCAAAAGCAGCAAACATCTCGCTGTATGTCCCACATCCAAAGTGCCAAGAGAGAGCTTGCTCTCCCTGTCTTTGAGTACTGTTTTCGCTGTGCCGGTTACCTCTTTGCTAACATTCTCTTCAGCGCTGCAGGGAAACCAGGAACCACGTGGAGAAGGCACCCACACTGAAAGTGCCTGGAGGGAACATTGGGGCTTCTTCTCAGTGTCTCTGACATAGGGTTTCACTGTCCCGGGAAAGTCTCTGCTAACACCCTGCAGAGCGCTGTGCCCAATCTACAGAAACGTCTTGCGGTATCTCCTACAGGGAAAGTGCCAGGAGGGAATTGTCGAGCTTGTTCTCAGTGTCTCTGAGAATTGCTCTGATTATCCCTGTGACCTCTTTGCTAAGACTCTCCAGAGAGCCGTCCTCAAAACCAACACACATCTTGACATATGTCCCACATTGATCGCAGTGTCTCCAGGAACGGCATTCAAGGAGCCAGGAACTTTTCTCCCTACACTGTCCATTGAGTTGTCCTCAAAACCAATATACATCCTGCTATATCTCCCACATGGAAAGTGCCAGGAGGGAGAAGTGGCGATTATGTTTAGACTTTCTCGGAACTGCTTCAAATCAACTAGATATCTTTGTGCTGTAAATCTCCCAACAGCCAAACGCAAAAGCAGCAAACATCTCGCTGTATGTCCCACATCCAAAGTGCCAAGAGAGAGCTTGCTCTCCCTGTCTTTGAGTACTGTTTTCGCTGTGCCGGTTACCTCTTTGCTAACATTCTCTTCAGCGCTGCAGGGAAACCAGGAACCACGTGGAGAAGGCACCCACACTGAAAGTGCCTGGAGGGAACATTGGGGCTTCTTCTCAGTGTCTCTGACATAGGGTTTCACTGTCCGGGAAAGTCTCTGCTAACACCCTGCAGAGCGCTGTGCCCAATCTACAGAAACGTCTTGCGGTATCTCCTACAGGGAAAGTGCCAGGAGGGAATTGTCGAGCTTGTTCTCAGTGTCTCTGAGAATTGCTCTGATTATCCCTGTGACCTCTTTGCTAAGACTCTCCAGAGAGCCGTCCTCAAAACCAACACACATCTTGACATATCTCCCACATTGATCGCAGTGTCTCCAGGAACGGCATTCAAGGAGCCAGGAACTTTTCTCCCTACACTGTCCATTGAGTTGTCCTCAAAACCAATATACATCCTGCTATATCTCCCACATGGAAAGTGCCAGGAGGGAGAAGTGGCGATTATGTTTAGACTTTCTCGGAACTGCTTCAAATCAACTAGATATCTTTGTGCTGTAAATCTCCCAACAGCCAAACGCAAAAGCAGCAAACATCTCGCTGTATGTCCCACATCCAAAGTGCCAAGAGAGAGCTTGCTCTCCCTGTCTTTGAGTACTGTTTTCGCTGTGCCGGTTACCTCTTTGCTAACATTCTCTTCAGCGCTGCAGGGAACCAGGAACCACGTGGAGAAGGCACCCACACTGAAAGTGCCTGGAGGGAACATTGGGGCTTCTTCTCAGTGTCTCTGACATAGGGTTTCACTGTCCCGGGAAAGTCTCTGCTAACACCCTGCAGAGCGCTGTGCCCAATCTACAGAAACGTCTTGCGGTATCTCCTACAGGGAAAGTGCCAGGAGGGAACTGTCCATCTTGTTCTCAGTGTCTCTGAGAATTGCTCTGATTATCCCTGTGACCTCTTTGCTAAGACTCTCCAGAGAGCCGTCCTCAAAACCAACACACATCTTGACATATCTCCCACATTGATCGCAGTGTCTCCAGGAACGGCATTCAAGGAGCCAGGAACTTTTCTCCCTACACTGTCCATTGAGTTGTCCTCAAAACCAATATACATCCTGCTATATCTCCCACATGGAAAGTGCCAGGAGGGAGAAGTGGCGATTATGTTTAGACTTTCTCGGAACTGCTTCAAATCA
Source organism: Chroicocephalus ridibundus (assembly GCF_963924245.1). Taxonomy (NCBI): domain Eukaryota; kingdom Metazoa; phylum Chordata; class Aves; order Charadriiformes; family Laridae; genus Chroicocephalus; species Chroicocephalus ridibundus. The sequence continues at coordinate 95,955 of NW_026961676.1, forward strand.
ACTAGATATCTTTGTGCTGTAAATCTCCCAACAGCCAAACGCAAAAGCAGCAAACATCTCGCTGTATGTCCCACATCCAAAGTGCCAAGAGAGAGCTTGCTCTCCCTGTCTTTGAGTACTGTTTTCGCTGTGCCGGTTACCTCTTTGCTAACATTCTCTTCAGCGCTGCAGGGAAACCAGGAACCACGTGGAGAAGGCACCCACACTGAAAGTGCCTGGAGGGAACATTGGGGCTTCTTCTCAGTGTCTCTGACATAGGGTTTCACTGTCCCGGGAAAGTCTCTGCTAACACCCTGCAGAGCGCTGTGCCCAATCTACAGAAACGTCTTGCGGTATCTCCTACAGGGAAAGTGCCAGGAGGGAATTGTCGAGCTTGTTCTCAGTGTCTCTGAGAATTGCTCTGATTATCCCTGTGACCTCTTTGCTAAGACTCTCCAGAGAGCCGTCCTCAAAACCAACACACATCTTGACATATCTCCCACATTGATCGCAGTGTCTCCAGGAACGGCATTCAAGGAGCCAGGAACTTTTCTCCCTACACTGTCCATTGAGTTGTCTCAAAACCAATATACATCCTGCTATATCTCCCACATGGAAAGTGCCAGGAGGGAGAAGTGGCGATTATGTTTAGACTTCTCGGAACTGCTTCAAATCAACTAGATATCTTTGTGCTGTAAATCTCCCAACAGCCAAACGCAAAAGCAGCAAACATCTCGCTGTATGTCCCACATCCAAAGTGCCAAGAGAGAGCTTGCTCTCCCTGTCTTTGAGTACTGTTTTCGCTGTGCCGGTTACCTCTTTGCTAACATTCTCTTCAGCGCTGCAGGGAAACCAGGAACCACGTGGAGAAGGCACCCACACTGAAAGTGCCTGGAGGAACATTGGGGCTTCTTCTCAGTGTCTCTGACATAGGGTTTCACTGTCCCGGGAAAGTCTCTGCTAACACCCTGCAGAGCGCTGTGCCCAATCTACAGAAACGTCTTGCGGTATCTCCTACAGGGAAA